>NW_028125382.1:0-198000 GCF_965194825.1 Balaenoptera physalus
TGGGAATGTAAATTGATACAGCCACTATGGAGAACAATATGGAGGTTCCTTAAAAAACTAAAAATAGAATTACCATATGACCCAGCAATCCCACTACTGGGCATATACCCAGAGAAAACCGTAATTCAAAAAGACACATGCACATGAATGTTCATTGCAGCACTATTTACAATAGCCAGGTCATGGAAGCAACCTAAATGCCCATCAACAGATGAATGGATAAAGAAGTTGTTGTACATATATACAATGGAACATTACTCAGCCATAAAAAGGAACGAAATTGAGTCATTTGTTGAGAAGTGGATGGATCTAGAGACTGTCATACAGAGTGAAGTAAGTCAGAAAGAGAAAAACAAATATCGTATATTAATGCATGTATGTGGAACCTAGAAAAATGGTACAGATGAGCCAGTTTGCAGGTCAGAAGTTGAGACACACATGTAGAGAATGGACATATGGACACCAAGGGGAGAAAACTGCGGTGGGATGGGGAGGGTGGTGTGCTGAATTGGGCTATTGGGATTGACATTTATACATTGATGTGTATAAAATTGATGCCTAATAAGAACCTGCAGTATAAAACAACAAACAAAACAACTAAAACTAAACATTCTTTGGGTTATTTGTATGGAAATATGTTAATATAAATGTTTCAGACATTACATGAAATTTCTAAAAATCTTATATTTGTATTTGTATGGAAATATGTATGGAAATATGTTAATATAAAGGTTTCAGACATTATATGAAATTTCTAATAGTCTTATATTTGTATTTGTATGGAAATATGTATGGAGATATGTTAATATAAATTTTTCAGACATTACATGAAATTTCTAAAAATCTTATATAAAAAAAAAAGAAAAAGAGGGAGAGGACTCAAATCAACAAAATTAGAAGTGAAAATGGAGAAGTACAACAGACACCACAGGAACACAAAGCATCCTAAGAGACTACTACAAGCAACTCTATGCCAATAAAATGGACAACCTGGAAGAAATCGACAAATTCTTAGAAAGGGATAACCTTCCAGAACTGAATCAGGAAGAAATAGAAAATATGAACAAACCTATCACAAGCAATGAAATTGAAACTGTGATTAAAAATCTTCCACCAAACAAAAGTCCAGAACCAGATGGCATTACAGGTGAATTCTATCAAATATTTAGAGAAGAGCTAACACCCAACCTTCTCAAATTCTTTAAAACAATTGCAGGGGAAGGAACACTCCCAAACTCATTCTATGAGACCACCATCACCCTGATACCAAAACCAGACAAAGATACTACAAGGAAAGACAATTACAGACCAATATCACTGATGAATATAGATGTAAAAATCCTCAACAAAATACTAGAAACAGAATCGAACAACACATTAAAAGGATCATACACCATGATCAAGTGGGGTTTATCTCAGGGATGCAAGTGTTCTTCAATATACACAAATCAATGTGATACACCATATTAACAAATTGTAGAATAAAACCATATGATCATCTCAATAGATGCAGGAAAAGATTTTGAGAAAATTCAACACCCATTTATGATAAAAACTCTTAAGAGTGTGGGCATAGAGGGAAACTACCTCAACATAATAAAGGCCATATATGACAAACCCACAGCAAACAGCATTCTAAATGGTGAAAAACTGAAAGCATTTCCTCTAAGATCAGGAACAAGACGAGGATGTCCACTCTCACCACTACTATTCAACATAGCTTTGGAAGTCCTAGCCATGGCAATCAGAGAAGAAAAAAGAAATAAAAGGAATACAAAAAGGAAAAGAAGAAGTAAAATTGTCACTGTTTCCAGATGACATCACATCATAGGTAGAGAATCCTAAAGATGCCACCAGAAAACCACTAGAGCTAATCAATGAATTTGGTAAAGTTGCAGGATACAAAATTAATGCACAGAAATTGCTTGCATTCCTATACACTAACAATGAAAGAACAGAAAGAGAAATTAAGGAAACAATCCCATTACCACTGCAACAAAAATAATAAAATACCTAGGAATAAACCTACCTAAGGAAGTAAAAGACCTGTACTCAGAAAACTATAAGACACTGATGAAAGAAATCAAAGATGATATAAACAGATGGAGACATATACCATGTTTTTGGATTAGAAGAATCAATATTGTGAAAAAGACTATACTACACAAAGCAATCTACATATTCAATGCAATACCTATCAAAATAACTTTGGTATTTTCTACAGAACTAGAAAAAAAATCTTAAAATTTGTAGGGAGACACAAAAGACCCTGGATAGCCAAAGCAGTCTTGAGGGGAAAAAAAAAAGAGCTGGAGGAATCAGACTTCCAGACTTCAGACTATATTGCAAAGCTACAGTAATCAAGATAATATGGTACTGACACAAAAACAGAAATATACATCAATAGAACAGGATAGAAAACACAGAGAGAAACCCACGTACTTATGGTTAACTAATCTATGACAAAGGAGGCAAGAGTATACAATGGAGAAAAGACAGTGTCTTCAGTAAGTGGTGCTGGGAAAACTGGACAGCTACATGTAAAAGAATGAAATTAGAACACTCCTTAACACCATACACAAAAATGAACTCAAAATGGATTAGAGACCTGAATGTAAGACCAGCCACTATAACACTCTTAGAGGAAAACATAAGCAGAACAGTCTATGACATAAATCACAGCAAGATCCTTTTTTGACCCACCTCCTAGATAAATGGAAATAAAAACAAAAATTAAAAAATGGGACCTAATGAAACTTAAAATCTTTTGCACAGCAAAGGAAAACATAAGCAAGACAGAAAGACAAACATCAGAATGGGAGAAAATATTTTCAAATGAAGCAAATGGCAAAGGATTAATCTCCAAAAAGCAGCTCATGTAGCTCAATATCACAAAACCAAACAACCCAATCCAAAAATGGGCAGAACACCTAAATAGACATTTCTCCAAAGAAGATATACAGTTTGCCAACAAACACATGAAAGGATGCTGAACATCACTAATCATTAGAGAAATGCAAATCAAAACTACAGTGAGGTATCACCTCACACCAGTCAGAATGGCCATCATCAAAAAATCTGCAAACAATAAATGCTGGAGAGGCATTTATTGGAGAAAAGGGAACCCTCTTGCACTGTTGGTGGGAATGTAAACTGATATAGCCACTAGGGAGAATGGTATGGGGGTTCCTTAAAAACTAAAAATAGAACTACTGTACAACCCAGCAATCCCACTACTGGACATTTACCCTGAGAAAACCATAATTCAAAAAGAGTCATGTACCACAATGTTCATTGTAGCTCTATTTACAATAGCCAGGACATCGAAGCAACCTAAGTGTCCATCAACAGATAACTGGATAAAGAAGATGTGGCACATATATACAATGGAACATTATTCAGCCATAAAAAGAAACGAAATTGAGTTATTTGTAGTGAGGTGGATGGACCTAGAGTCTGTCCTACAGAGTGAAGTAAGTCAGAAAGAGAAAAACAAATACCGTATGCTAACACATATATATGGAATCTAAAAAAAAAAAGTTTATGAAGAACCTAGGGGCAGGAAAGGATTAAGGACACAGACATAGAGAAAGGACTTGAGGACACGGGGAGGGGGAAGGGTAAGCTGGGAAAAAGTGAGAGAGTGGTATGGACATATATACACTACCAAATATAAAATTGATAGCTACTGGGAAGCAACCACATAGCACAGGGAGGTCAGCTCGGTGCTATGTGACCACCTAAAGGGGTGGGATAAGGGAGTGAGAGGGAGGTGCAAGAGGGAGGGTATATGGTGTTATATGTATACATATAGCTGATTCACTTTTTTATACAGCAGAAACTAACACACAGTTGTAAAGCAATTATACTCCAATAAAGATGTAAAAGAAAAAAAAAAGAAAGCCCAGAGATAAACCTACACACCTATGGTCCACTAATCTATGACAAAGGAGGCAAGGATATACAATGGAGAAAAGACAGTCTCTTCAATAAGTGGTGCTGGGAAAAAATGGACAGCTACATGTAAAAGAATGAAATTAGAACACTCCCTAACACCATACACAAAAAATAAACTCAAAATGGATTAGAGACCGAAATGTAAGACCAGACAGTATAAAACTCTTAGAGGAAAACATAGGAAGAATACTCTGACATAAATCACAGAAAGATCTTTTTTGATCCACCTCCTAGAGTAATGGAATAAAAAACAAAAATAAACAACTGGGAGCAAATGAAACCTAAAAGCTTTTGGAAAACAAAGGAAACTACAAAGACGACGAAAAGACAACCCTCAGAATGGGAGAAAGTATTTGCAAACGAATCAATGGACAAAGGATTAATCTCCAATATATATAAACAGCTCATGCAGTTCAACAGTAAAAAAACAAACAACCCAATCTAAAAATGGGCAGATGACGTAAATAGACATTTGTCCCAAGAAGACATAAAGATGGCCAAGAATCACATGAAAAGCTGCTCAACATCACTAATTATTAGAGAAATATAAACCAAAACTACAGTGAGGTATCACCTCACACAAGTTAGAATGGGCATCATCAGAAAATCTACAAACAACAAATGCTGGGGAGGGTGTGGAGAAAAGGGAACCCTCTTACACTATTTATGGGAATGTAAATTGATAGAGTCACTATGGAGAACAGTATGGAGGTTCCTTAAAAAAACTAAAAATAGAATTACCATATGACCCAGCAATCCCACTTCTGGGCATATACCCAGAGAAAACCATAATTCAAAAAGACACATTCACCACAATGTTCATTGCAGCACTATTTACAATAGCCAGGTCATGGAAGCAACCTAAATGCCCATAGGCAGACAAATGGAAAATATGTGGTACATATATAAAATGGAATATTACTCAGCCATAAAAGGAATGAAATTGGGTCATTTGTAAAGACGTGGATAGATCTAGAGACTGTTATACAGAGTGAAGTAAGTCAGAAAGAGAAAAACAAATACCGTATATTAACGCATACATGTGGAACCTAGAAAAATGGTACAGATGAACTTGTTTTCAAGGCAGAAATAGAGACACAGATGTAGAGAACAAATGTATGGACACCAAGGGGGGAAAGTGGCAGGGTGGTGGTGGTGGGATGAATTGCGAGCCTGGGATTGACATATATACACTTATATGTATAAAATAGATAACCAATAAGAACCTGCTGTATAAAAAAAGAATAAAATAAAATTCAAAAATTAAAAAATAAATAATACTAAAAAAAAACAGAAAAAAAAGTTCTGTCCTTCCCATAGACGTATTTATATGAATGCATTATTTCCATGCTTATATCTATAAATACAAAAAGAGGAATAAAGCCTACCTTGAACCAAAAAAGAAAAAAAAAACAGAACCCACTGCCCATACAGAGGAAAACCCTATCAGGGCACTTGCTCCAGTGGTAAACAATTCTGAAGTTGGTCAGAGGTGGGGAATCGTCTCCCATGCAGCCAGTAGCACCCCCGCAAGGAGCGTCCTCATTGCAAAGCTGGGGGACCATGAGGAGGCGTCTCTGAGTAAACGTGAGCTGAGCCCCAGGCCAGCTGCTGCTGAACTTTTCCCACCCTTCCCTGGTAAAACACCTGAATGTGTGCAAAGACTTTAAAGCCTAGAGGAAGGGGCTTGGAGTCACACCAGTGACACCTTGCAGGCCGACTTGGTGCCTGCAGGCCAGTCAGGATGGTCCTGGCCCCGAGCACTCGTCTGGAAGCTTTCCATTTCCCTGCATGAGGTACCCCTCCTGTCCCGGCCCCCACTGCTTTTTTCCCTCCTCACCTCTGCCCGGGGAGAAATTCCAGCAGCAGGTATGGGTGAAACATCCTCTTCTTTAGCAGGTGGCAGCCCGGCAACTCCTGCAGAAAGTCCAGCAGAGCCCCACTCACACGGGGCCACTCACAGAGCCGTGGGCCCTACTCCCTCCCACCAGCCCAATCCCGAGACTGCTGACGGGGCAGAGAATATGGCGTCAGGCACAGCTGCAGGTACTCTTGCTGCCTGGAGGGGTGTTTATACTGACCTCAACACAGGCACACCTGGGAAGGGCTGGCCGGCCGGGTTAGGCTGCCCAGGTCAGCCAATCCTCACCCCTCAGGGGCTCAGAGTTGTAGAAAATGGGCCTTGCTGCACTGGCCAGATCCAAGGAACAGGTGTAGGGTCCCGAGAGTCAGGATAGACAAGGGGCAGCAGCCCTGGCTTGTTTTCTAATCATTTTATCTGGTCCATGAGTGGGAGACAACTTCAAGAAGACCCTCTGCTAATGAGAGGAACCCAGGAGTCAGGGAGAGGAGGGGTGGTGGGTGGAGACAGAGGCCGGGTGCCCCAGCTGCAGTGGAAGCCCCTGGAAGACCAGGTGGAGGGAGGCCTCACAGAGTGAAGCCTAGGGTCACAGACCTGTCGGAGCTGCTGTTTGTTAGTTCAAGCCCTGCTCTGAGGTGCTGTGTCAGCTCTGAGCGACAGTTGTGTGGGGGTGCTCTGCAATGAGGACTATGTGCACGGTTCCTGTGTGCCCAGCCCTGCCGGGGTACCTGTTCAGGGGAGCTCCATATCCAGGGAGGGGCCTGTCCACGAGAGCCCCGTGGGCTGCTGGGTACCTGCCCAGGTGAGCTCCATATCCTGGGAGGGGCCTGACCATGAGAGCCCTGTGGGCTGCTGGGTACCTGCCCAGGTGAGCTCCATATCCTGGGAGTGGCTTAACCACGAGAGCCCCGTGGGCTGCTGGCTACCTGCACAGGTGAGCTCCATATCCTGGGAGGGGCCTGACCATGAGAGCCCCGTGAGCTGCTGGGGACCTGGTAAAGGACGCCAGGACAGTCAGTGAAGCCACAGAGGATATACATCCAGTAGTTCCTAATTCCTACATCCTGCTGGTCATTCTACCATCCACCAGGACATGCTATTCTGTATTAGACTTCAATGATGCCTTCTTCTGTATTCCATTAGTCCCAGAGTCACAAGAAATTTTGGCTGTGAGTGGCAGGACTCAACATACAACAAAAACAATACTGCTGGGCCGTCCTGCCCCAGGGGTTCAAAAATTCCCACACCATCTTTGGGGAAACGTTAGCTAAAGCCCTAAAAGATCTACCTCTGGAGAAGGGAACCCTCCTTCAATATGCAGACGACATTCTGATTGCCAGCCCTACTAAGGAGGCCTCTGAACTACCTAGCCAATAAAAGATAGAAGGTGTCCAAGAAAAAGGTTCAAATATCACAGACTAAGGTGACCTGCCTGGGCTTCATTCTCACAGAAGATCGGAGAAGTCCATCCCAGGAAAGGGAAGAAGCCATTTGCAGCCTCACCCTTCCTAAAACTAGAAGACAGCTTAGGGGTTCCGGGGGAGACCGGGGTTTGCTGCACCTGGATCCCTAACTACAGACTAATAACTGGGCCTCTATATGAAACACTGAAAGGAAAAGATGATGATCCTTTTGAATAGAATCCAGAAGTGGCCTTTCAAGAATGGAAAGAGCAGTCAATTCAGACCCTTGCCCTGGACCTCCCTAATTTAGCTAAACCCTTTGACCTTTACATTCCTGGTCGAAGGCGAATCGCCCTTGGAGTTTTAGTGCAAAAACTGGGACCACTTGAAATGGAACAATGCAAGAATGCCCTCCAGGCATTGGCCAGCCACCCCATCTGACCAGAATACTGGGGATATCTAAAAACCTGGAAATGAGCAGCCCGCAAGCCATCTCCCTCCTAAGGGAAAAGGACGCCACTTGGTGATCCTAGCCACCCACCATGACCTGAAGTTGCAGGGATCACTCCGTGGGCACAATGACCTCGAGAGAGGAGGCCCTCCAACTCCAACCTCCAGAGAGACAACCTGGGGCAATGGGCCCCCATGACAACTCGTGTGACCATCACTTGACCTGGAGCTTCTCTCAGAAAACCACAAAAGTGTGCCCCAGAAGAGCAGACTATTGCTTGCAGGACTTACTGCACCCAGAGCGGAGCTAATAAACATGGCAGGGGACCCGTAAATAACGCTGCCACCATAGAAAAGCCTACAGACACCACGGTGAAGGTGGCCAATGAGACCGGCTGTACTCCTGATTACTTCAAAAGGCCGTTGACTGAGTGGCCGTCATGGTCCTGGATCACCACTGGCCCTGGACTGTCTGGGAGTTGAGCAAGCAGGGCTCTGACACCTGGTGCTGTTTTTACGTTAATTCAGTGGCCTAACTGAAGAAAGCGCAGACTACTGGTCAGAGCATCTAGGCTGGCAGAAACCGTCAGCCTAAGGGGGCCGAACCAATGTGGAGCAGGGTAAAACCGGCCCCCCCAGCATCCCTGCGCATCTCTTTCCTGGACTCTTTTTTTTCCCCACACACACACTGTATTTTATTTTTACAAGAGATAAATAGACTGACACCAAGCATTGTACATGGATGACCACAACAAAAGCAACAATGATTGCAATTACCAAACACGAAACACGCTCATACTATGTCATAATATTGACATTCAGTCCAGTAATCCTCCACTGTAACAGCTCCTTTACTTTGCAGTGAAAATTGATTTGTATATTCTTTGCCTCTGAGTCCTTGTGGGATTTTTTTTTTTAATTCAGACAGAAAGTCACAAAAATTATACTCATCCTCATCAGTTCACTCAGTCCCATGTAATTAATTTTTTTTTCATCTTGGTCTTTTGTTAGCACTTTTATGAGTTCATCGGTTTTTCATTAGAGTTCTGAAAATGCTTATTCATTCAGTTCAGCAGTACAGTCAGTTACCAGAAACCTGTACTTTTCAGAGTATTTTCCATGAATTTCTTAAAGATGAAACCCTTTTATAGGAACATATTTTCAAGAGCATCAGAGTACACCCAGAGCTGTCTGTAAATGACAAAAGGCTTAAAAATGACCACAGTTAAATATTTGATGAAAGTTCATAATAATGCAGTTGACAAGAAAATTAGTTATTTCTGAGATATACATTTTAAGGTAATAACTAGGATTATGACTTATAACATTATACCAGAACATATAAGATTTTTGGAAATTTCATGTAATATCTGAAACATTTATATTAACATTTTTCCATACAAATAACCCAATGAAAGTTTAGTATTAGTTGTTTTGTTTGTTTATACTGTAGGTTCTTATTAGGCATCAATTTTATACACATCAGTGTATAAATGTCAATCCCAATCGCCCAATTCAGCACACCACCATCCCAACCCCACCACAGTTTTCTCCCCTTGGTGTCCATATGTCCATTCTCTACATCTGTGTCTCAACTTCTGACCTGCAAACCGGCTCATCTGTACCATTTTTCTAGGTTCCACATACATGCGTTAATATACGATATTTGTTTTTCTCTTTCTGACTTACTTCACTCTGTATGACAGTCTCTAGATCCATTCACTTCTCAACAAATGACTCAATTTCGTTCCTTTTTATGGCTGAGTAATATTCCATTGTATATATGTACAACAACTTCTTTATCCATTCGTCTGTTGATGGGCATTTAGGTTGCTTCCATGACCTGGCTATTGTAAATAGTGCTGCAATGAACATTCACGTGCATGTGTCTTTTTGAATTACGGTTTTCTCTGGGTATATGCCCAGTAGTGGGATTGCTGGGTCATATGGTAATTCTATTTTTAGTTTTTTAAGGAACCTCCATATTGTTCTCCATAGTGGCTGTATCAATTTACATTCCCGCCAACAGTGCAAGAGGGTTCCCTTTTCTCCACACCCTCTCCAGCATTTGTTGTTTGTAGATTTTCTGATGATGCCCATTCTAACAGGAGTGAGGTGATACCTCATTGTAGTTTTGATTTGCATTTCTCTAATAATTAGTGATGTTGAGCATCTTTTCATGTGCTTCGTGGCCGTCTGTATGTCTTCTATGGAGAAATGTCTATTTAGGTTTTCTGCCCATTTTTGGATTGGGTTGTTTGTTTCTTTAATATTGAGCTGAATGAGCTGTTTATATATTTTGTAGATTAATCCTTTGTCCGTTGATTCATTTGCAAATATTTTCTCCCATTCTGAGGGTTGTCTTTTCGTCTTGTTTATGGTTTCCTTTGCTGTGCAAAAGCTTTGAAGTTTCATTAGGTCCCATTTGTTTATTTTTGTTTTTATTTCCATTACTCTAGGAGGTGGATCCAAAAAGATCTTGCTGTGATTTATGTCAAAGAGTGTTCTTCCTATGTTTTACTCTAAGAGTTTTATAGTGTCCAGTCTTATATTAGGTGTCTAATCCATTTTGAGTTTATTTTTGTGTATGGTGTTAGGGAGTATTCTAATTTCATTCTTTTACATGTAGCTGTCCAGTTTTCCCAGCACCACTTATGGAAGAGACTGTCTTTTCTCCATTGTATATCTTTGCCTCCTTTGTCATAGATTAGTTGACCATAGGTGCGTGGGTTTAGCTCTGGGCTTTCTATCTTGTTCCATTGATCTATGTTTCTGTTTTTGTGCCAGTACCATATTGTCTTGATTACTGTAGCTTTGTAGTATAGTCTGAAGTCAGGGAGTTTGATTCCTCCAGCTCCGTTTTTTTCCCTCAAGACTGCTTTGACTATTCGGGGTCTTTTGTGTTTCCATACAAATTTTAAGATGATTTGTTCTAGTTCCATAAAAAATGCCATTGGTAATTTGATAGGGATTGCATTGAATCTGTAGATTGCCTTGGGTAGTATAGTCATTTTCACAATGTTGATTCTCCGAATCCAAGAACATGGTATATCTCTCCATCTGTTGGTATCATCTTTAATTTCTTTCATCATTGTCTTATAGTTTTCTGCATACAGGTCTGTTGTCTCCCTAGGTAGGTTTATTCCCAGGTATTTTATTCTTTTTGTTGCAATGGTAAATGTGAGTGTTTCCATAATTTCTCTTTCAGATTTTTCATCATTAGTGTATAGGAATGCAAGAGATTTCTGTGCATTAATTTTGTATCCTGCAACTTTACCATATTCATTAATTAGCTCTAGCAGTTTTCTGGTGGCAGTTTTAGGATTCTCTATGTATAATATCATGTCATCCGCAAACAGTGACAGTTTTACTTCTTCTTTTCCAATTTGTATTCCTTTTATTTCTTTTTCTTCTCTGATTGCCGTGGCTAGGACTTCCAGAACTATGTTGAATAATAGTGGTGAGAGTGGACATCCTTGTCTCGTTCCTGATCTTAGAGGAAATGCTTTCAGTTTTTCACCATTGAGAATGATGTTTGCTGTGGGTTTGTCATATATGGCCTTTATTATATTGAGGTAGGTTCCCTCTATGCCCACTTTCTGGAGAGTTTTATCATAAATGGGTGTTGAATTTTGTCAAAAGCTTTTTCTGCATCTATTGAGATGATCATATGGTTTTTCTTCTTCAATTTGTTAATATGGTGTATCACATTGATTGATTTGCGTATATTGAAGAATCCTTGCATCCCTGAGATAAATCCCACTTGATCGTGGTGTATGATCCTTTTAATGTGTTGTTGGATTCTGTTTGCCAGTATTTTGTTGAGGATTTTTACATCTATATTCATCAGTGATATGGGTCTGTAACTTTCTTTTTTTGTAGTGTCTTTTTCTGGTTTTGGCATCAGGGTGATGGTGGCCTCATAGAATGAGTTTGGGAGTGTTCCTTCCTCTGCAATTATTTGGAAGAGTTTGAGAAGGATAGGTGTTACCTCTTCTCCAAATATTTGATAGAATTCACCTGTGAAGCCATCTGGTCCTGGACTTTTGTTTGTTGGAAAATTTTTAATCACAGTTTCAATTTCATTACTTGTGATTTGTCTGTTCATATTTTCTGTTTCTTCCTGGTTCAGTCTTGGAAGGTTATACCTTTCTAAGAATTTGTCCATTTCTTCCAGGTTGTCCATTTTGTTGGCATAAAGTTGCCTGTAGTAGTCTCTTAGGATGCTTTGTATTTCTGCAGTGTCTGTTGTAACTTCTCCTTTTTCATTTCTGATTTTATTGATTTGAATCCTCTCCCTCATTTTCTTGATGAGTCTGGCTAATGGCTTATCAATTTTGTTTATCTTCTCAAAGAACCAGCTTTTAGTTTTATTGATCTTTGCTATTGTTTTCTTTGTTTCTATTTCATTTATTTCTGCTTTGATCTTTATGATTTCTTTCCTTCTGCTAACTTTGGGTTTTGTTTGTTCTTCTTTCTCTAGTTTCTTTAGGTGTAAGGTTCGATTGTTTACTTGAGATTTTTCTTGTTTCTTTAGGTAGGCTTGTATAGCTATAAACTTCCCTCTTAGAACTGCTTTTGCTGCATCCCATAGGTTTTGGGTCGTCGTGTTTTCATTGTCATTTGTCTCTAGGTATTTTTGATTTCCTCTTTGATTTCTTCAGTGATCTCTTGGTTATTTAGTAACGTATTGTTTAGCCTCCATGTGTTTGTCTTTTTTACGTTTTTTTCCCTGTAATTAATTTCTAATCTCGTAGCATTATGGTTAGAAAAGATGCTTGATATGATTTCAATTTTCTTAAATTTACTGAGGCTTGATTTGTGACCCAAGATGTGATCTATCCTGGAGAATGTTCCTTGCACACTTGAGAAGAATGTGTAATCTGCTGTTTCTGGTTGGAATGTCCTATAAATATCAATTAAATCTATCTGTTCTATTGTGTCATTTAAAGCTTCTGTTTCCTTATTTATTTTCATTTTGGATGATCTGTCCATTGGTGTATGTGAGGTGTTAAAGTCCCCCACTATTATTGTGTTACTGTCAATTGCCTCTTTTATGGCTGTTAGCAGTTGCCTTATGTATTGAGGTGCTCCTATGTTGGGTGCATATATACTTATAATTGTTATATCTTCTTCTTGGATTGATCCCTTCATCATTATGTAGTGTCCTTCTTTGTCTCTTGTAACATTCTTTATTTTAAAATCTATTTTATCTGATATGAGTATAGTTACTCCAGCTTTCTTTTGATTTCCATTTGCATGGAATATCTTTTTCCATCCCCTCACTTTCAGTCTGTATGTGTCCCTAGGTCTAAAGTGGGTCTCTTGTAGACAGCATATATATTAGTCTTGTTTTTGTATCCATTCAGCAAGCCTGTGTCTTTTGGTTCGAGCATTTAATCCATTCACGTTTAAGGTAATTATCAATATGTATGTTCCTATGACCATTTTCTTAATTGGTTTGGGTTTGTTTTTGTAGGTCCTTTACTTCTCTTGTGTTTCTCACTTAGAGAAGTTCCTTTAGCATTTGTTGTAGAGCTGGTTTGGGGGTGTTGAATTCTCTTAGCTTTTGCTTGTCTGTAAAGCTTTTGATTTCTCCATCAAATCTAAATGAGATCCTTGCCGGGTAGAGTAATCTTGGTTGTAGGTTCTTCCCTTTCATCACTTTAAGTATATCATGCCACTCCCTTCTGGCTTGCAGAGTTTCTGCTGAGAAATCAGCTGTTAAACTTATGGGAGTTCCCTTGTATGTTATTTGTCGTTTTTCCCTTGCTGCTTTCAATAATTTTTCTTTGTCTTTAATTTTTGCCACTTTGATTACTATGTGTCTCGGCGTGTTTCTCCTTGGGTTTATCCTGTATGGGACTCTCTGCGCTTCCTGGACTTGGGTGGCTATTTCCTTTCCCATGTTAGGGAAGTTTTCGACTATAATCTCTTCAAATATTTTCTCTGGTACTTTCTCTCTCTCTTCTCCTTCTGGGACCACTATTATGCGAATGTTGTTGCGTGTAATGTTGTCCCAGAGGTCTCTTAGGCTGTCTTTGTTTCTTTTCATTCTTTATTCTTTAGTCTGTTCTGCAGCAGTGAATTCCACCATTCTGTCTTCCAGGTCACTTATCCGTTCTTCTGCCTCAGTTATTCTGCTATTGATTTCTTCTAGTGTAGTTTTCATTTCAGTTATTGTATTGGTCATCTCTGTTTGTTTGTTCTTTAATTCTTCTAGGTGTTTGTTAATCATTTCTTGCATCTTCTCAATCTTTGCCTCCATTCTTATTCCGAGGTCCTGGATCATCTTCACTATCATTATTCTGAATTCTTTCTCTGGAAGGTTGCCTATCTCCACTTCATTTAGTTGTTTTTCTGGGTTTTTTTCTTGTTCCTTCATCTGGTATATAGCCCTCTGCCTTTTCTTCTTCTCTATCTTTCTGTAACTGTGGTTTTTGGTCCACAGGCTGCAGGATTGTAGTTTTTCTTGCTTCTGCTGTCTGTCCTCTGGTGGTTGAGGCTATCTAATAGGCTTGATGGGAGGCTCTGGTGGTGGGTAGAGCTGACTGTTGCTGTGGCAGTCAGAGCTCTGTAAAACTTTAATCCACTTGACTGTTGATGGGTGGGGCTTGGTTCCCTCCTTGTTGGTTGTTTTGCCTGAGGCAACCCCACACTGGAGCCTACCTGGGCTCTGTGATGGGGTTAATGGCAGACTCTGGGAGGGCTCACGCCAAGGAGCACTTCCCAGAACCTCTGCTGCCAGGGTCCTTGTCACCACGTTGAAACAGAGCCACCCCCCGCCTCTGCAGGAGACCCCCAAACACCAGCACGTAGGTCTGGTTCAGTCTCCCCAAGGGTCACTGCTCCTTCCCCTGGGTCCCGATGCACACACTACTTTGTGTGTGCCCTCCAAGAGTGGGGTCTCTGTTTCCCAGAGTCCTGTCGAAGTCCTGCAATCAATTCCCACTAGGCTTCAAAGTCTTATTCTCTAGGAATTCCTCCTCCCGTTGCTGGACCCCCAGGTTGGGAAGCCTGACATGGGGTTCAGAAGCTTCACTCCGGTGGCTGGACTTATGTGGTATAAGTGTTCACCAGTCTTTTAGTCACCCACCCAGCAGCTATGGGATTTGATTTTACTCTGATTGCACCCCTCCTACCGTCTCACTGTGGCTTCTCCTCTGTCCTTGGACGTGGGGTATCCTCCTTGGTGAGTTCCAGTGTCTTCCTGTCGATGATTGTCCAGCAGCCAGTTGTCTCTTTCCTGGACTCTTAAAGGTCATTAGAATCTATAAAACTTCCAATGCTGGTGCTCAGGCGGACGAGCAGTGAGGGAGGAGGCCTGGGGACAATCAACCTCACCTGGAGGCTGCTGGGGAGAAGTCCTGCCCCTCCCCCCAGTTATGAGGACACCCAACTCAGCATGAAGCATTTACAGAAGAGGTGTCTGCACCCTCAGCACCCCAAGAATGAGGAATGGGACAAAAGGCAGAGGAGGGGTTTGTCACTGGCAAAGCCCATTAAAAATTCCTGGGAGATAAAGATAGAATCTGGGCAATATAATAAAGTCTATCTTTTTTTCTTTGTGCTTTGTCTAATTTCACTTGCTCCTAGGTTTCCGCAGGCAGAGGTCCCACACCCGGCACTTCAGACCCGATTTCCTAGTGCAAAATGGCTGGGCTGACACCTCAGCTTGCGGGGCCCTGTGCAGAGCAGACTCCGCGACACAAAGCCTGAATTCCAGCCAACTCGGCCCTCGAGAGCTCCACCCCATCCCTCCCGCTGATGCTGACAGGATCCCTACACAGCAGCCCGGCCCACAGCCCGCGGGGGAGCACACGCTCTCACCTCTCCATTCTCTGATCAAAATATAAAGTTTTCCTTTGCTTCTGAACCAAAGTCAGTCTAGATCTGTTGGCTCCAATGACACTGGGCAGGGGGACCCTTGTTGGGACCCACTCTGCAGGATCAGTAACAGAATTTGAGAACATTGTAACTTCAATGAACAGATGTGTGAGCCAAACTGTAATTAACATAGAGCAGTGTATATGGCTCGTGTAAAATAAGATGTTTCTAACACTTCCAGTTGATATTTCCATCACTTTATTATAAGCAAGTTCAGTGGAGGGCTTTGCCTTATTTGTCAGGTCAACAGTAGAGAAATGCAGTGATTTCTTTCCAAGGATGTATGGCTAATAATCTTGGCTAAAGTTTCAATCTTGTTTTGAATGATTTTCCATTGAAAATGATAACTCTCTTTCAGATCCTAGATTTCTGAGTATAAAATCTTATATTTTTTTATTACCAAAGGGGAAAGGTGGGAGGAGGGATAAATTAACAGTTTCAGATTAACATATACACACTGCTATGTATAAAATATATCATCAACAAGGAACTACTGTATAGCACAGGGAACTATACTCAATATTTTGTAATAACCCCTAAGAGGAAATAATTTGAAAAACAATAGATATCTACATCGACATCATCTATCAACTACAGATAAAATGGAACCTAAAGGAGGCCGATGGTGAGTGTTTCTGACCCTGAAGATTTCAATCATCTAAAGTTCAGACTCTGCCTATGGCCCAAGTCCCTTAATGAACATGCAAGGACCAGTAGCTTAAAAATTCCCCAGATTGGTGTTCAGGGAGACATTGATTTGGAAAAATCCCTGGTGTTCTCCTTACATACATGGGACCTTTCATACAGCTAAAACATACCTGTGACACCCAGAAGATGGTACACGGTTGGATCAGGAAGATATTGGAAAAGGCACCTCATTTCCTAATCTCCCTGTTGTCAGGTTCACCCCTCCAGCCTCTTTCCTAACAATCTCTACACATAAGGATGTCACCACCTTCAACATCCTGTTGCACAGAGTTTGGAATTTGTCCAGAGGATGAAGGGGAAGTAGGGGAAACAATGAGAGACAAGCCCTAGATGTTCGGACAGGCACATGCCACTCTAATTTCCAATCAGGAAGAAAAAAAAAGCAAAGGCTTAGCCTGCCGCCCGGAACCAGACCAGGGCCAGAAGCAAACCAGTGGTTTTGCAGACAGCGAACAAAAAAGCGATTTCACAAATGGAGTTCAGGAAACTTCAATTCACAAACCTGCAGAATTATAAATTATAACTCTCGTCCAAAAATATATTGAGGGAAGGCAATGAAGAGGATAGGAAAGCAAGGCAGAATTGCAGGAAACAGATTTCAGAAGGTAGATTCGAATCGCCTTTAAAGCACATGAAAAGCAGTAAAACGTCGACAATGATGGAGTTGGGCAAAAAGTGCATATGCGTTTTTTCCTGAATAAATTCAAGAAAAAACGCATACGACCATTTTGGCCAACGAAGCAAGCCGGAAATGCAAATCAGCACTACAAAGAAATCTCACTTCCCATGGGTCAATAGGGCCATCCTAAAAAAGTGTAAAAACCAGAAGTGAAGGATAGGCCAGGGAGAAAAGGGAGCCTTGTTAGGCTGATAGGTGGGATGTAAATTGCCAACGGCTTCTCTGGAGAAGTGTATGGTGTTTCCTAAAACATCTAAAAACACAGCTAGAGAGCATAGGGCACTGCCACTCATGGGCGTATAAAACGGGAAAACTAAAAATTAAGAAGACACAGGCTACCCAGAGTTTAGGGCTGCCCTGTTTACAAGAACCTCCACTTCGCTACACCTTAAATATGCCAGGAAAGAGAAAAATGGTTAAAGAAGTTGTGGTACTTATGAACAATGGAATGTCAATGAGCCATGAAATCAATGTCATAAGGCTAGTAGCAGCATTCTGACTGGATTTAGGTACGATGTTTCCAAGTGAAATAAGTCACACAGAAAAAGACAGTTATCATAAGATATCACGTATAGAGGAAATGTACAAATTGTTACACATGACCTGAATTATAAAACAGAACAGAGTCACACATTTAGAAAACACATTATGGCGGCTTATCGGGAACGGTGAGGTGGGGCGAGGTATAAAACAAGGGTTTAAAATTAGCACAGATACCATTCCATACACCAAATATGTAACACACAAGGACTACTCCTTGCTTAGTGAACTGGACTCAACACCACCTATTCACCACCCAAGAATATATCTGAGTAGTAAGAATCTTAAAACCTATGTGTAGATATCTTTCTGTAAGTGAGTCAAGTGGGTGTAAAGCGGCATAAACACAGCAATGAAAATCAGCTAAACCCCATTATAAAAATAAATTACAAAAATAAATAACAACAAAGGGAGTGAAAGAAAACAAATTCGTACAAAGTTCTTTCAGGGGCTGTGAAGCAACCTGGATTGACCATATCTAGACCCACAGCTGGATGAGACATAAGGCTGGAGAATCTTGGGGTTGAGAGGATTCGTTAGGTTGGGTGAGCAAACGCAGACCCTTGAGAATAATACTGCGTGGTACCCATTCCATGGGTCCCAAATCTCCAGGTTGAAGATCATCTTCCTATAGTGAAAACATGCATGGGAAACCCAGAGAAGATACACTGAGTGATTGGGAAAGGTTTGTAAAATGTACCTCATTTCTCTTCT
Source organism: Balaenoptera physalus (assembly GCF_965194825.1). NCBI lineage: Eukaryota > Metazoa > Chordata > Mammalia > Artiodactyla > Balaenopteridae > Balaenoptera > Balaenoptera physalus. The sequence goes on from NW_028125382.1 coordinate 18,200, forward strand.
CCTGGTGCTCGGGTTCGCCATTCCAGCCACTTTACTAGCAATCTCCCTACTTGGAGCATCAGCACCTTTAACCTCCTGTTCCGTACAGGTTTCAATTTGTCCTGAGGATGAATGGGAATAGGGGGAACCCATGAGTGACTAACTCTAGGTGTTGGGACACGCACAGGTCACTCTAATTCCCCATTAGGAAGAAAAATTAACCACAGGTTCACCCTGGGCCCTGGAACCAGGATAGGGCCTGAAGCAATCGTGCGGTTTTGCGGCCACCTCCCAAAACAGCGAGTTGAAAAATGGAGCTCAGTGGCGCTGCAATTCACAAAGCTGCAAAGTTATAAATGATCACTGTCGTCCAAAAATATACTGAAAGAAGGCAACGAAGAAGATTTGAAAGCAAGGCAGAATTGCAGGAAACAGATTTCAGGAGGTAGATTCGAATCGCCTTTAAAGCACATGAAGAGCGGGAAAACGTCCACAATTATGCACTTGGCCAAAAAGGGCGTATGCGTTCAGGAAAAAACACATACGCACTTTTTCCCCAAACAAGCAAGCCGGAAATGAAAATCAGCACTACAAAGAAGTCTCACTTCCCATGGGTCGAAAGACCAATCCTAAAAAAGTGTAAACACCAGAAATGCAGAAGAGGCTAGAGAGCAAAGGGAGCCTTGCTACGCTGATGAGCTGGATGTAAATTGTCAACGACCACTCTGGAGAAGTGTATGGTGTTTCCTAAAACATCTGAAAAACACAGCTAGAGAGCATAGGGTACTTCCACACATGGGCGCGTATAAATTGGGAAAACTAAAAATCAGCAAGACACAGGCACCCCAAAGATTAGGGCTGCTTTGTACACAAGAACCTCCACTTCATTACACCTTAAATATCCCAAGAAAGAGAAAAATGGATAAAGAAGTTGTGGTCCTTAGGTACAATGGAATAATATTCAGCCATGAAATCAATGTCAAAAGGCTAGTAGCAGCATGATGAGTGGATTCAGGTACAACGATTTTAAGTGAAATAAGTCACACAGAAAAAGACACTTATCATAAGATATCACTTATAGAGGGAATGTAAAAACCGCTACACTTGAACTTAATTACAAAACAGAACAGAGTCACACGTTTAGAAAACACACTATGGCTGCTTAACAGGAAAGGTGAGGTGGGGTGATGCATAAAACAAGGGTTTCAAATTAGCTCAGATACCGTTCCATAAACCCAATATGTAATAGACACGACCTACTCCTTGCTCAGTGAACTGGACTCAACACCCCCTATTCACCGCCCAAGAATATATCTGACTAGTAAGAATCTTAAAACCTTTGTATTGATATCTCTCGGTAAGAGAGTCAAGTGGGTGTAAAGCGGCATAAACACAGCAGTGAAAAACAGCTAAACCCCATTTTAAAAATCAATTACTTTTAAAAACCCGTGAAACAAAGACAGTGAAAGAGAGAGAAATTCTTACTAAATTCGTTCAGGGGCTGTGATGCCACCTGGATTGACCATATCTAGACCCACAGCTGATTGAGACATAAGGCTGGACACTCTTGGGGCTGAGAGGTTTAGTGAGGTTGTGTGAGCAAACGCACACCCTTTAAAGTAATACTGCGTGGTACCCATCCCATGGGTCCCAAATCTCCAGGTTCAAGGGCATCTTCCTACATCGAAAACATGCATGAGAAACCCAGAAGATGGTACACCGTGTGATCGGGAAAGGTTTCTAAAACGCACCTCATTTCTCATCTCCTGGTGCTCGGGTTCGCCATTCCAGCCGCTTTACTAGCAATCTCCCTACTTGGAGCATCAACACCTTTAACCTCCTACATCGAAAACAAGCATGAGAACCCCAGAAGATGGAACACCGTGTGATTGGGAAAGGTTTCTTAAACGCACCTCATTTCTAATCTCCTTGTGCTCGGTTTCGCCATTCCAGCCGCTTTACTAGTAATTACCCTACTTGGAGCATCAGCACCTTTAACCTCCTGTTCCGTACAGGTTGCAATTTGTCCTGAGGATGAACGGGAAGAAGGGGGACCAATGAGAGAGTAGCTCTATGTGTTGGGACAGGCACAGGTCACTCTATTTTCCCATCAGGAAGAAGAATTAACCACAGGCTCAGCCTGCCTCCTCGAAGCAGAATAGGGCCTGAAGCAATCCTGCACTTTTTCGGCCAGCTGCCAAAAACAAGACTTGAAATATGGAAGTCAGGGACACTGCAATTTACAAAACTGCAGAGTTATAAATGATAACTCTCGTCCACAAATATATTGAGGGAAGGCAACGAAGAGGATTTGAAAGCAAGGCAGAATTGCAGGAAACAGATTTCAGGAGGTACATTCGAATGGCCTTTAAAGCACAGGAAAAGCGGCAAAACCTCGAAAATGATGCCCTTGGCCAAAAAGGGCGTATGCGTTTTTTCCTGAATATATTCAGGAAAAAACGCATACGCCCTTTTTGGCCAACCCAGCAACCAGGAAAGGCAAATCAACGTTACAAAGAAGTCTCGCATCCCATCGGTCAAAAGGGCCACGCTGAACAATGTGTAAAAACCAGAAAGGAAGGAAAGGCCATGGAGAAATGTGAGCCATGCCAAGCTGATGGGTGGCTTATAAATTGCCAACAGCCACTCTGGAGAAGTGTACGTTGTGTCCTGAAACATCTAAAAAACACAGCATAGAGAGCATAGTACACTTCCACTCATGGGCGTATAAGTTGGGAAAACTAAAAATCAGCAAGACACAGGCACCCCAAAGTTTAGGGCTGCTCTGTTGAGAAGAACCTCCACTTCATGACACCTTAAATATCCCAGGAAAGAGAAAAATGGATAAAGAAGTGGTGGTCCTTATGTACAATGGAATATCACTCAGCCATGAAATCAATGTCATAAGGCTAGTAGCAGCATGATGAGTGGATTTAGGTACAACGATTCTAAGTGAAATAAGTCACACAGAAAAAGAAACTTATCATAAGATGTCACTTATAGAGGGAATGTAAAAACCGCTACACTTGAATTGAATTACAAAACAGAAGAGAGTCACATGTTTAGAAAACACACTATGGCTGCTTAACAGGAAAGGTGAGGTGGGGTGATGCATAAAACAAGGCTTTCAATTTAGACCAGATATCGTTCCATAAACCCAATATGTAATAGACAAGACCTAGTCCTTGCTCAGTGAACTGGACTCAACACCCCCTATTCACCGCACAAGAATATGTCTGACTAGTAAGATCTTAAAACTTATGTATTGATATCTCTCTGTAAGTGAGTCAAGTGGGTGTAAAGCAGCATAAACACAGCAGTGAAAAGCAGCTAAACCCCATTATAAGAATAAATTACTTTTAAAAACCCATGAAACAAAGAAAGTGAAAGACAGAGAAATTCTTACAAAATTCGTTCAGGGGCTGTGATGCAACCTGGATTGACCATATCTAGACCCACAGCTGGATGAGACATAAGGGTGGATACTCTTGAGGCTGAGAGATTTGGTGAGGTTCAGTGAGCAAACGCGGACCCTTTAAAGTAATACTGCGTGGTACCCATCCCATGGGTCCCTAATCTCCAGGTTCAAGGGCATCTTCCTACATCAAAAACATGCATGAGAAACCCAGAAGATGGTACACCGTGTGAACGGGAAAGGTTTCTAAAACGCACCTCATTTCTCATCTCCTTGTGCTCGGGTTTGCCATTCCAGCCGCTTTACTAGCAATCTTCCTCCTTGTAGAATCAGCACCTTTACGCTCCTGTTCCGTACAGGTTGCAATTTGTCCTGAGGATGAACGGGAAGACGGGGAACCAATGAGAGACTAGCTCTAGGAATTGGGACAGGCACAGGTCACTCTATTTTCCCAGCAGGAAGAAGAATGAACCGCAGGCTTAGCCTGCTGCCCTGAACCAGATTAAGGCCTGAAGCAATCCTGCGCTTTTGCGGTCAGCTCCAAGAAAGCGAGTTGATAAATGCAGCTCAGGGGCACTGCAATTCACAAACCTGCCAACTTATAAATGATAACTCTCGTCCACAAATATATTGAGGGAAGGCAACGAAGAGAATTTGAAAGCAACGCAGAATTGCAAGAAACAGATTTCAGGAGGTAGATTTTAATCGCATTTAAAGCACAGGAAAAGCAGCAAAACCTCGACAATGATGCCCTTGGACAAAAAGGGCGTATGCGTTTTTTCCTGAATATATTCAGGCAAAAACGCATACGCCCTTTTTGGCCAACCAAGCAACGTGGAAAGGCAAATCAGCGCTACAACGAAGTCTCGCTCCCCATCGGTCAAAAGGGCCATGCTGAATAAAGTGTCAAAACCAGAAATGCAGGATATGCCATGGAGAAACGGGAGACTTGCTACCCTGATGGGGGGGATGTAAATTGCCAACAGTCACACTGGAGAAGTGTACGGTGTGTCCTGAAACATCTAAAAAACTCAGCTTAGAGAGCATAGGGCACTTCTATTCACGGGCGTATAAACTGGGAAAACTAAAAATCAGCAAGACACAGGCACCCCAAAGTTTAGGGCTGCTTTGTTGACAAGAACCTCCACTTCATAACACCTTAAATATCCCAGGAAAGAGAAAAATAGATAAAGAAGTTGTGGTCCTTATGTACAATGGAATATCACTCAGCCATGAAATCAATGTCATAAGGCTAGTAGCAACATGATGAGTGGATTTAGGTACGACGATTCTAAGTGAAATTAGTCACACAGAAAAAGACACTTATCATAAGATATCACTTATAGAGGGAATGTGAAAACCGCTACCCTTGAACTGAATTACAAATCAGAACAGAGTCACACGTTTAGAAAACACACTATGGCTGCTTAACGGGAAAGGTGAGGTGGGGTGATGCATAAAACAAGTGTTTCAAATTAGCTCAGATACCATTCCATAAACCCAATATGTAATAGACACGACCTACTCCTTGCTCAGTGAACTGGACTCAACACCCCCTATTCACCGTCCAAGAATATATCTGACTAGTAAAAATCTTAAAACCTATGTATTGATATCGCTCTGTAAGTGAGTCAAGTGGGTGTAAAGCGGCATAAACACAGCAGTGAAAACCAGCTAAACCCCATTATAAAAATCAATTACTTTTAAAAACCCGTGAAACAAAGACAGTGAAAGAGAGAGAAATTCTTACTAAATTCGTTCAGGGGCTGTGATGCCAACTGGATTGACCATATCTAGACCCACAGCTGATTGAGGCATAAGGGTGGAAACTCTTGGGGCTGAGAGGTTTGGTGAGCTTGGGTGAGCAAACGCAGACCCTTTAAAGTAATACTGCGTGCTACCCATCGCATGGGTCCCAAATCTCCAGGTTCAAGGGCATCTTCCTACATCGAAAACATACATGAGAAAAGCAGAAGATGGTACACCATGTGATCGGGAAAGGTTCCTAAAACGCACCTCATTTCTCATCTCGTTGTGCTCGGGTTCGCCATTCCAGCCGCTTTACTAGCAGTCTTCCTCCTTGGAGAATCAGCACCTTTACGCTCCTGTTCTGTACAGTTTGCAATTTGTCCTGAGGATGAACGGGATGAGGGGGTAAAAATGAGAGACAAGCTCTAGGTGTTGGGACAGGCACAGGTCACTCTATTTTCCCAGCAGGAAGAAGAATGAACCGCAGGCTCAGCCTGCCGCCCTGAACCAGATTACGGCCTGAAGCAATCCTGCGCTTTTGCGGCCAGCTCCAAGAAAGCGAGTTGAAAAATGCAGCTCAGGGGCACTGCAATTCACAAACCTGCCAACTTATAAATGATAACTCTCGTCCACAAATATATTGAGGGAAGGCAACGAAGAGAATTTGAAAGCAACGCAGAATTGCAAGAAACAGATTTCAGGAGGTAGATTTGAATCTCATTTAAAGCAGAGGAAAAGCAGCAAAACCTCGACAATGATGCCCTTGGACAAAAAGGGCCTATGCGTTTTTTCCTGAATATATTCAAGAAAAAACGCATACGCCCTTTTTGGCCAACCAAGCAACGTGGAAAGGCAAATCAACACTACAACGAAGTCTCGCTTCCCATCGGTCATAAGGGCCATGCTGAATAAAGTGTCAAAACCAGAAATGCAGGACAGGCCATGGAGAAACGGGAGCCTTGCTACGCTGATGGGCGGGATGTAAATTGCCAACAGCCACTCTGGAGAATTGTACAGTGTGTCCTGAAACATCTAAAAAACTCAGCTTAGAGAGCATAAGGCACTTCCACTGACGGGCGAATAAATTGGGAAAACTAAAAATCAGCAAGACACAGGCACCCCAAAGTTTAGGGCTGCTCTGTTGACAAGAACCTCCACTTCGTTACACCTTAAATATCCCAGGAAAGAGAAAAATGGATAAAGAAGTTGTGGTCCTTATGTACAATGGAATATCACTCAGCCATGAAATCAACGTCCTAAGGCTAGTAGCAGCTTGATGAGTGGATTTAGGTAAGACGATTCTAAGTAAAATAAGTCACACAGAAAAACACACTTATCATAAGATAACACTTATAGAGGGAATGTAAAAACTGCTACCCTTGAACTGAATTACAAGACAGAACAGAGTCACACGTTTAGAAAACACACTATGGCTGCTTAACGTGAAAGGTGAGGTGGGGTGATGCATAAAACAAGGGTTTCAAATTAGCTCAGATACCGTTCCATAAACCCAATATGTAATAGACACGACCTACTCCTTGCTTAGTGAACTGGACTCAACACCCCCTATTCACCGCCCAAGAATATATCTGACTAGTAAGAATCTTAAAACCTATGTATTGATATCTCTCGGTAAGAGAGTCAAGTGGGTGTAAAGCGGCATAAACACAGCAGTGAAAAACAGCTAAACCCCATTTTAAAAATCTATTACTTTTAAAAACCCGTGAAACAAAGACAGTGAAAGAGAGAGAAATTCTTACTAAATTCGTTCAGGGGCTGTGATGCCACCTGGATTGACCATATCTAGACCCACAGCTGATTGAGACATAAGGCTGGACACTCTTGGGGCTGAGAGGTTTAGTGAGGTTGTGTGAGCAAACGCACACCCTTTAAAGTAATACTGCGTGGTACCCATCCCATGGGTCCCAAATCTCCAGGTTCAAGGGAATCTTCCTACATCGAAAACATGCATGAGAAACCCAGAAGATGGTACACCGTGTGATCGGGAAAGGTTTCTAAAACGCACCTCATTTCTCATCTCCTTGTGCTCGGGTTCGCCATTCCAGCCGCTTTACTAGCAATCTCCCTACTTGGAGCATCAACACCTTTAACCTCCTACATCGAAAACAAGCATGAGAACCCCAGAAGATGGAACACCGTGTGATTGGGAAAGGTTTGTAAAACGCACCTCATTTCTAATCTCCTTGTGCTCGGTTTCGCCATTCCAGCCGCTTTACTAGCAATTACCCTACTTGGAGCATCAGCACCTTTAACCTCCTGTTCCGTACAGGTTGCAATTTGTCCTGAGGATGAACGGGAAGAAGGGGGACCAATGAGAGAGTAGCTCTATGTGTTGGGACAGGCACAGGTCACTCTATTTTCCCATCAGGAAGAAGAATTAACCACAGGCTCAGCCTGCCTCCTCGAAGCAGAATAGGGCCTGAAGCAATCCTGCACTTTTTCGGCCAGCTGCCAAAAACAAGACTTGAAATATGGAAGTCAGGGACACTGCAATTTACAAAACTGCAGAGTTATAAATGATAACTCTCGTCCACAAATATATTGAGGGAAGGCAACGAAGAGGATTTGAAAGCAAGGCAGAATTGCAGGAAACAGATTTCAGGAGGTATATTCGAATGGCCTTTAAAGCACAGGAAAAGCGGCAAAACCTCGACAATGATGCCCTTGGCCAAAAATGGCGTATGCGTTTTTTCCTGAATATATTCAGGAAAAAACGCATACGTCCTTTTTGGCCAACCTAGCAACCAGGAAAGGCAAATCAACGTTACAAAGAAGTCTCGCATCCCATCGGTCAAAAGGGCCACGCTGAACAAAGTGTAAAAACCAGAAAGGAAGGACAGGCCATGGAGAAATGTGAGCCTTGCCAAGCTGATGGGTGGCTTATAAATTGCCAACAGCCACTCTGGAGAAGTGTACGTTGTGTCCTGAAACATCTAAAAAACACAGCTTAGAGAGCATAGTACACTTCCACTCATGGGCGTATAAGTTGGGAAAACTAAAAATCAGCAAGACACAGGCACCCCAAAGTTTAGGGCTGCTCTGTTGAGAAGAACCTCCACTTCATGACACCTTAAATATCCCAGGAAAGAGAAAAATGGATAAAGAAGTGGTGGTCCTTATGTACAATGGAATATCACTCAGCCATGAAATCAATGTCATAAGGCTAGTAGCAGCATGATGAGTGGATTTAGGTACAACGATTCTAAGTGAAATAAGTCACACAGAAAAAGAAACTTATCATAAGATGTCACTTATAGAGGGAATGTAAAAACCGCTACACTTGAAATGAATTACAAAACAGAAGAGAGTCACATGTTTAGAAAACACACTATGGCTGCTTAACAGGAAAGGTGAGGTGGGGTGATGCATAAAACAAGGCTTTCAATTTAGACCAGATATCGTTCCATAAACCCAATATGTAATAGACAAGACCTAGTCCTTGCTCAGTGAACTGGACTCAACACCCCCTATTCACCGCACAAGAATATGTCTGACTAGTAAGATCTTAAAACTTATGTATTGATATCTCTCTGTAAGTGAGTCAAGTGGGTGTAAAGCAGCATAAACAGAGCAGTGAAAAGCAGCTAAACCCCATTATAAGAATAAATTACTTTTAAAAACCCATGAAACAAAGAAAGTGAAAGACAGAGAAATCCTTACAAAATTCGTTCAGGGGCTGTGATGCAACCTGGATTGACCATATCTAGACCCACAGCTGGATGAGACATAAGGGTGGACACTCTTGAGGCTGAGAGGTTTGGTGAGGTTCAGTGAGCAAACGCGGACCCTTTAAAGTAATACTGCGTGGTACCCATCCCATGGGTCCCAAATCTCCAGGTTCAAGGGCATCTTCCTACATCAGAAACATGCATGAGAAACCCAGAAGATGGTACACCGTGTGAACAGGAAAGTTTTCTAAAACGCACCTCATTTCTCATCTCCTTGTGCTCGGGTTCGCCATTCCAGCCGCTTTACTAGCAATCTTCCTCCTTGGAGAATCAGCACCTTTACGCTCCTGGAAAAGCGGCAAAACCTCAACAATGATGCCCTTGGGCAAAAAGGGCGTATGCGTTTTTTGCTGAATATATTCAGGAAAAAACGCTTCGCCCCTTTTGGCCAACCAAGCAACCTGGAAAGGCAAATCAGCGCTACAACGAAGTCTCGCTCCCCATCGGTCAAAAGGGCCATGCTGAATAAAGTGTCAAAACCAGAAATGCAGGATAGGCCATGGAGAAACGGGAGACTTGCTACCCTGATGGGTGGGATGTAAATTGCCAACAGTCACACTGGAGAAGTGTACGGTGTGTCCTGAAACATCTAAAAAACTCAGCTTAGAGAGCATAGGGCACTTCTATTCACGGGCGTATAAACTGGGAAAACTAAACATCAGCAAGACACAGACACCCCAAAGTTTAGGGCTGCTCTGTTGACAAGAACCTCCACTTCATTACACCTTAAATATCCCAGGAAAGAGAAAAATAGATAAAGAAGTTGTGGTCCTTATGTACAATGGAATATCACTCAGCCATGAAATCAATGTCATAAGGCTAGTAGCAACATGATGAGTGGATTTAGGTACGACGATTCTAAGTGAAATAAGTCACACAGAAAAAGACACTTATCATAAGATATCACTTATAGAGGGAATGTAAAAACCGCTACCCTTGAACTGAATTACAAATCAGAACAGAGTCACACGTTTAGAAAACACACTATGGCTGCTTAACGGGAAAGGTGAGGTGGGGTGATGCATAAAACAAGTGTTTCAAATTAGCTCAGATACCGTTCCATAAACCCAATATGTAATAGACACGACCTACTCCTTGCTCAGTGAACTGGACTCAACACCCCCTATTCACCGTCCAAGAATATATCTGACTAGTAAAAATCTTAAAACCTATGTATTGATATCGCTCTGTAAGTGAGTCAAGTGGGTGTAAAGCGGCATAAACACAGCAGTGAAAACCAGCTAAACCCCATTATAAAAATCAATTACTTTTAAAAACCCGTGAAACAAAGACAGTGAAAGAGAGAGAAATTCTTACTAAATTCGTTCAGGGGCTGTGATGCCAACTGGATTGACCATATCTGGACCACAGCTGATTTAGACATAAGGCTGGACATTCTTGGGGCTCAGAGGTTTGGTGAGGTTGGGTGAGCAAATGCAGACCCTTTAAAGTAATACTGCGTGGTACCCATCCAATGGGTCCCAAATCTCCAGGTTCAAGGGCATCTTCCTACATCGAAAACATACATGAGAAAAGCAGAAGATGGTACACCATGTGATCGGGAAAGGTTCCTAAAACGCACCTCATTTCTCATCTCGTTGTGCTCGGGTTCGCCATTCCAGCCGCTTTACTAGCAGTCTTCCTCCTTGGAGAATCAGCACCTTTACGCTCCTGTTCTGTACAGTTTGCAATTTGTCCTGAGGATGAACGGGATGAGGGGGTACCAATGAGAGACAAGCTCTAGGTGTTGGGACAGGCACAGGTCACTCTATTTTCCCAGCAGGAAGAAGAATGAACCGCAGGCTCAGCCTGGCCCCCGCAACCAGAATAGGGCCTGAAGCAATCCTGCGCTTTTGCGGCCAGCTCCCAAAAAAGCGAGTTGAAAAATGGAGCTCAGGGGCACTGCAATTCTCAAACCTGCAGAGATGTAAATGATAACTCTCGTCCACAAATAAATTGAGGGAAGGCAACGAAGAGGATTTGAAAGCAAGGCAGAATTGCAGCAAACCGATTTCAGGAGGTAGATTCGAATCGCCTTTAAAGCACATGAAAAGCGGCAAAACGTCGACAGTGATGCCCTTGGCCAAAAAGGGCGTATGCGTTTTTTCCTGAATATATTCAGGAAAAAACGCATACGCCCTTTTTGGCCAACCAAGCAACCTGGAAAGGCAAATCAGCGCTACAAAGAAGTCTCGCTTCCTATCGGTCAAAAGGGCCGTGCTGATAAAAGTGTCAAAACCAGAAATGCAGGACAGGCCATTGAGAAATGGGAGCCTTGCTACGCTGCTGGGCGGGATGCAAGTTGCCAACAGCCACTCTGGAGAAATGTCCGGTGTGTCCTGAAACATCTAAAAAACACAGCCTAGAGAGCATAGGGCACTTCCACTCATGGGTGTATAAATTGGGAAAACTAAAAATCAGCAAGACACAGGCACCCCAAAGTTTAGGGCTGCTCTCTTGACAAGAACCTCCACTTCATTACACCTTAAATATCCCAGGAAATAGAAAAATGGATAAAGAAGTTGTGGTCCTTATGTACAATGAAATATCACTCAGCCATGAAATTAATGTCCTCAGGCTAGTAGCAGCATGATGAGTGGATTTAGGTATGGCAATTCTAAGTGAAATAAGTCACACAGAAAAAGACACTTATCATAAGATATCACTTCTAGAGGGAATGTAAAAACCATTACACTTGAACTGAATTACAAAACAGAAAAAACTCACACATTTAGAAATCACAGTATGGCTGCTTAACGGGAAAGGTGAGGTGGGGTGATGCATAAAACAAGGGTTTCAAATTAGCTCAGATACCGTTCCTTAAACCCAATATGTAATAGACAAGACCTACTCCTTGCTCAGTGAACTGGACACAACACCCCCTATTCAGCGCACAAGTATATATCTGACTAGTAAGAATTTTAAAACTTATGTATTGATATCTCTCTGTAAGTGAGTCAAGTGGGTGTAAAGCGGCATAAACACAGCAGTGAAAAGCAGCTAAACCCCATTATAAAAATCAATTACTTTTAAAAACCCATGAAACAAAGACAGTAAAAGAGAGAGAAATCCTTACACAATTCATTCAGGGGCTGTGATGCAACCTGGATTGACCATATCTAGACCCACAGCTGGATGAGACATAAAGGTGGACACTCTTGGGGCTGAGAGGTTTGGTGAGGTTGGGTGAGCAAACACAGACCTTTAAAGAAATACTGCGTGGTACCCATCCCATGGGTCCCAAATCTCCAGGTTCAAGGGCATCTTCCTACATCGAAAACATGCATGAGAAACCCAGAAGATGGAACACCGTGTGATCGGGAAAGGTTTCTAAAACGCACCTCATTTCTAATCTCCTTGTGCTCGGTTTCGCCATTCCAGCCGCTTTACTAGCAATCTCCCTACATGGAGCATCAGCACCTTTAACCTCCTGTTCCGTACAGGTGGCAATTTGTCCTGAGGATGAACGGGAAGAAGGGGGACCAATGAGAGAGTAGCTCTAGGTGTTGGGACAGGCACAGGTCACTCTATTTTCCCATCAGGAATAAGAATTAACCACAGGCTCAGCCTGGCCCCCGCAACCAGAATAGGGCCTGAAGCAATCCTGCGCTTTTGCGGCCAGCTCCCAAAAAAGCGAGTTGAAAAATGGAGCTCAGGGGCACTGCAATTCTCAAACCTGCAGAGATGTAAATGATAACTCTCGTCCACAAATAAATTGAGGGAAGGCATCGAAGAGGATTTGAAAGCAAGGCAGAATTGCAGCAAACCGATTTCAGGAGGTAGATTCGAATCGCCTTTAAAGCACATGAAAAGCGGCAAAACGTCAACAGTGATGCCCTTGGCCAAAAAGGGCGTATGCGTTTTTTCCTGAATATATTCAGGAAAAAACGCATACGCCCTTTTTGGCCAACCAAGCAACCTGGAAAGGCAAATCAGCGCTACAAAGAAGTCTCGCTTCCTATCGGTCAAAAGGGCCGTGCTGATAAAAGTGTCAAAACCAGAAATGCAGGACAGGCCATTGAGAAATGGGAGCCTTGCTACGCTGCTGGGCGGGATGCAAGTTGCCAACTGACACTCTGGAGAAATGTCCGGTGTGTCCTGAAACATCTAAAAAACACAGCCTAGAGAGCATAGGGCACTTCCACTCATGGGTGTACAAATTGGGAAAATTAAAAATCAGCAAGACACAGGCACCGCAAAGTTTAGGGCTGCTCTCTTGACAAGAACCTCCACTTCATTACACCTGAAATATCCCAGGAGAGAGAAAAATGGATAAAGAAGTTGTAGTCCTTATGTACAATGAAATATCACTCAGCCATGAAATCAATGTCCTCAGGCTAGTAGCAGCATGATGAGTGGATTTAGGTATGGCAATTCTAAGTGAAATAAGTCACACAGAAAAAGACACTTATCATAAGATATCACTTCTAGAGGGAATGTAAAAACCAGTACACTTGAACTGAATTACAAAACAGAAAAAACTCACACATTTAGAAAACACAGTATGGCTGCTTAACGGGAAAGGTGAGGTGGGGTGATGCATAAAACAAGGGTTTCAAATTAGCTCAGATACCGTTCCTTAAACCCAATATGTAATAGACAAGACCTACTCCTTGCTCAGTGAACTGGACACAACACCCCCTATTCAGCGCACAAGTATATATCTGACTAGTAAGAATTTTAAAACTTATGTATTGATATCTCTCTGTAAGTGAGTCAAGTGGGTGTAAAGCGGCATAAACACAGCAGTGAAAAGCAGCTAAACCCCATTATAAAAATAAATTACTTTTAAAAACCCATGAAACAAAGACAGTGAAAGAGAGAGAAATCCTTACACAATTCATTCAGGGGCTGTGATGCAACCTGGATTGACCATATCTAGACCCACAGCTCAATGAGACATAAGGGTGGACACTCTTGGGTCTGAGAGGTTTGGTGAGGTTGGGTGAGCAAACACAGACCCTTTAAAGAAATACTGCGTGGTACCCATCGCATGGATCCCAAATCTCCAGGTTCAAGGGCATCTTCCTACATCGAAAACATGCATGAGAAACCCAGAAGATGGTACACCGTGTGATCGGGAAAGGTTTCTAAAACGCACCTCATTTCTAATCTCCTTGTGCTCGGTTTCGCCATTTCAGCCGCTTTACTAGCAATCTCCCTACTTGGAGCATCAGCAACTTTAACCTCCTGATCCGTACAGGAGGCAATTTTTCCTGAGGATGAACGGGAAGAAGGGGGACCAATGAGAGAGTAGCTCTAGGTGTTGGGACAGGCACAGGTCACTCTATTTTCCCATCAGGAAGAAGAATTAACCACAGGCTCAGCCTGGCCCCCACAACCAGAATAGGGCCTGAAGCAATCCTTTGCTTTTGCGGCCAGCTCCCAAAAAAGCGAGTTGAAAAATGGAGTTCAGGGGCACTGCAATTCTCCAACCTGCAGAGTAATAAATGATAACTCTCGTCCACAAATAAATTGAGGGAAGGCAACGAAGAGGATTTGAAAGCAAGGGAGAATTGCAGGAAACAGATTTCAGGAGGTAGATTCGAATCGCCTTTAAAGAACATGAAAAGCGGCAAAACGTCGACAGTGATGCCCTTGGCCAAAAAGGGCGTATGCGTTTTTTCCTGAATAGATTCAGGAAAAAACGCATACGCCCATTTTGGCCAACCAAGCAACCTGGAAAGGCAAATCAGCGCTACAAAGAAGTCTCGCTTCCCATTGGTCAAAAGGGCCATGCTGAAAAAAGTGTCAAAACCAGACATGCAGGACAGGCCATTGAGAAATGGGAGCCTTTCTACGCTGATGGGCGGGATGTAAGTTGCCAACAGCCACTCTGGAGAAGTGTACGGTGTGTCCTGAAACATCTAAAAAACACAGCCTAGAGAGCATAGGGCACTTCCACTCATGGGTGTACAAATTGGGAAAATTAAAAATCAGCAAGACACAGGCACCCCAAAGTTTAGGGCTGCTCTCTTGACAAGAACCTCCACTTCATTACACCTTAAATATCCCAGGAAAGAGAAAAATGGATAAAGAAGTTGTAGTCCTTATGTACAATGAAATATCACTCAGCCATGAAATCAATGTCCTCAGGCTAGTAGCAGCATGATGAGTGGATTTAGGTACGGCAATTCTAAGTGAAGTAAGTCACACAGAAAAAGACACTTATCATAAGATACCACTTCTAGACGGAATGGAAAAACCGTTACACTTGAACTGAATTACAAAACAGAACAAACTCACACATTTAGAAAACACACTATGGCTGCTTAACGGAAAAGGTGAGGTGGGGTGATGCATAAAACAAGGGTTTCAAATTAGCTCAGATACCGTTCCTTAAACCCAATATGTAATAGACAAGACCTACTCCTTGCTCAGTGAACTGGACTCAACACCTCCTATTCAGCACACAAGTATATATCTGACTAGTAAGAATTTTAAAACTTATGTATTGATATCTCTCTGTAAGTGAGTCAAGTGGGTGTAAAGCGGCATAAACACAGCAGTGAAAAGCAGCTAAACCCCATTATAAAAATCAATTACTTTTAAAAACCCATGAAACAAAGACAGTGAAAGAGAGAGAAATTCTTACACAATTCATTCAGGGGCTGTGATGCAACCTGGATTGACCATATCTAGACCCACAGCTGGATGAGACATAAGGGTGGACACACTTGGGGCTGAGAGGTTTGGTGAGGTTGGGTGAGCAAACACAGATCCTTTAAAGAAATACTGCGTGGACCCATCCCATGGGTCCCAAATCTCCAGGTTCAAGGGCATCTTCCTACATCGAAAACATGCATGAGAAACCCAGAAGATGGTACACCATGTGATCGGGAAAGGTTTCTAAAACGCACCTCATTTCTAATCTCCTTGTGCTCGGTTTCGCCATTCCAGCCGCTTTACTAGCAATCTCCCTACTTGGAGCATCAGCACCTTTAACCTCCTGTTCCGTACAGGTGGCAATTTGTCCTGAGGATGAACGGGAAGAAGGGGGACCAATGAGAGAGTAGCTCTAGGTGTTGGGACAGGCACAGGTCACTCTATTTTCCCATCAGGAATAAGAATTAACCACAGGCTCAGCCTGGCCCCCGCAACCAGAATAGGGCCTGAAGCAATCCTGCGCTTTTGCGGCCAGCTCCCAAAAAAGCGAGTTGAAAAATGGAGCTCAGGGGCACTGCAATTCTCAAACCTGCAGAGATGTAAATGATAACTCTCGTCCACAAATAAATTGAGGGAAGGCATCGAAGAGGAATTGAAAGCAAGGCAGAATTGCAGCAAACCGATTTCAGGAGGTAGATTCGAATCGCCTTTAAAGCACATGAAAAGCGGCAAAACGTCGACAGTGATGCCCTTGGCCAAAAAGGGCGTATGCGTTTTTTCCTGAATATATTCAGGAAAAAACGCATACGCCCTTTTTGGCCAACCAAGCAACCTGGAAAGGCAAATCAGCGCTACAAAGAAGTCTCGCTTCCTATCGGTCAAAAGGGCCGTGCTGATAAAAGTGTCAAAACCAGAAATGCAGGACAGGCCATTGAGAAATGGGAGCCTTGCTACGCTGCTGGGCGGGATGCAAGTTGCCAACAGCCACTCTGGAGAAATGTCCGGTGTGTCCTGAAACATCTAAAAAACACAGCCTAGAGAGCATAGGGCACTTCCACTCATGGGTGTATAAATTGGGAAAACTAAAAATCAGCAAGACACAGGCACCCCAAAGTTTAGGGCTGCTCTCTTGACAAGAAAATCCACTTCATTACACCTTAAATATCCCAGGAAAGAGAAAAATGGATAAAGAAGTTGTAGTCCTTATGTACAGTGGAATATCACTCAGCCATGAAATCAATGTCCTCAGGCTAGTAGCAGCATGATGAGCGGATTTAGGTACGGCAATTCTAAGTGAAAAAAGTCACTCAGAAAAAGACACTTATCATAAGATATCACTTCTAGAGGGAATGTAAAAAGCGTTACACTTGAACTGAATTACAAAACAGAACAAACTCACACATTTAGAAAACACACTATGGCTGCTTAACGGGAAAGGTGAGGTGGGGTGATTCATAAAACAAGGGTTTCAAATTAGTTCAGATACCGTTCCTTAAACCCAATATGTCACAGACAAGACCTACTCCTTGCTCAGTGAACTGGACTCAACACCTCCTATTCAGCGCACAAGTATATATCTGACTAGTAAGAATTTTAAAACTTATGTATTGATATCTCTCTGTAAGTGAGTCAAGTGGGTGTAAAGCGGCATAAACACAGCAGTGAAAAGCAGCTAAACCCCATTATAAAAATAAATTACTTTTAAAAACCCATGAAACAAAGACAGTGAAAGAGAGACAAATTCTTACACAATTCATTCAGGGGCTGTGATGCAACCTGGATTGACCATATCTAGACCCACAGCTGGATGAGACATAAGGGTGGACACTCTTGGGGCTGAGAGGTTTGGTGAGGCTGGGTGAGCAAACACAGACCTTTAAAGAAATACTGCGTGGTACCCATCCCATGGGTCCCAAATCTCCAGGTTCAAGGGCATCTTCCTACATCGAAAACATGCATGAGAAACCCAGAAGATGGTACACCGTGTGATCCGGAAAGGTTTCTAAAACGCACCTCATTTCTAATCTCCTTGTGCTCGGTTTCGCCATTCCAGCCGCTTAACTAGCAATCTCCCTACTTGGAGCATCAGCAACTTTAACCTCCTGTTCCGTACAGGTGGCAATTTGTCCTGAGGATGAACGGGAAGAAGGGGGACCAATGAGAGAGTAGCTCAAGGTGTTGGGACAGGCACAGGTCACTCTATTTTCCCATCAGGAAAAAGAATTAACCACAGGCTCAGCCTGGCCCCCGCAACCAGAATAGTGCCTGAAGCAATCCTGCGCTTTTGCGGCCAGCTCCCAAAAAAGCGAGTTGAAAAATGGAGCTCAGGGGCACTGCAATTCTCAAACCTGCAAAGATGTAAATGATAACTCTCGTCCAC
Source organism: Balaenoptera physalus (assembly GCF_965194825.1). NCBI lineage: Eukaryota > Metazoa > Chordata > Mammalia > Artiodactyla > Balaenopteridae > Balaenoptera > Balaenoptera physalus. Next base: position 36,078 of record NW_028125382.1, read on the forward strand.
AAATAAATTGAGGGAAGGCAACGAAGAGGATTTGAAAGCAAGGCAGAATTGCAGGAAACAGATTTCAGGAGGTAGATTCGAATCGCCTTTAAAGCACATGAAAAGCGGCAAAACGTCGACAGTGATGCCCTTGGCCAAAAAGGGCGTATGCGTTTTTTCCTGAATATATTCAGGAAAAAAACGCATACGCCCTTTTTGGCCAACCAAGCAACCTGGAAAGGCAAATCAGCGCTACAAAGAAGTCTCGCTTCCCATTGGTCAAAAGGGCCGTGCTGAAAAAAGTGTCAAAACCAGAAATGCAGGACAGGCCATTGAGAAATGGGAGCCTTGCTACGCTGATGGGCGGGATGTAAGTTGCCAACAGCCACTCTGGAGAAGTGTATGGTGTGTCCTGAAATATCTAAAAAACACAGCCTAGAGAGCATAGGGCACTTCCACTCATGGGTGTATAAATTGGGAAAACTAAAAATCAGCAAGACACAGGCACCCCAAAGTTTAGGGCTGCTCTCTTGACAAGAACCTCCACTTCATTACACCTTAAATATCCCAGGAAAGAGAAAAATGGATAAAGAAGTTGTAGTCCTTATGTACAATGGAATATCACTCAGCCATGAAATCAATGTGTCAGGCTAGTAGCAGCATGATGAGTGGATTTAGGTACGGCAATTCGAAGTGAAATAAGTCACACAGAAAAAGACACTTATCATAAGATATCACTTCTAGAGGGAATGTAAAAACCGTTACACTTTAACTGAATTACAAAACAGAACAGACTCACACATTTAGAAAACACAGTATGGCTGCTTAACGGGAAAGGTGAGGTGGGGTGATGCATAAAACAAGGGTTTCAAATTAGCTCAGATACCGTTCCTTAAACCCAATATGTAATAGACAAGACCTACTCCTTGCTCAGTGAACTGGACACAACACCCCCTATTCAGCGCACATGTATATATCTGACTAGTAAGAATTTTAAAACTTATGTATTGATATCTCTCTGTAAGTGAGTCAAGTGGGTGTAAAGCGGCATAAACACAGCAGTGAAAAGCAGCTAAACCCCATTATAAAAATCAATTACTTTTAAAAACCCATGAAACAAAGACAGTGAAAGAGAAAGAAATCCTTACACAATTCATTCAGGGGCTGTGATGCAACCTGGATTGACCATATCTAGACCCACAGCTGGATGAGACATAAGGGTGGACACTCTTGGGGCTGAGAGGTTTGGTGAGGTTGGGTGAGCAAACACAGACCTTTAAAGAAATACTGCGTGGTACCCATCACATGGGTCCCAAATCTCCAGGTTCAAGGGCATCTTCCTACATCGAAAACATGCATGAGAAATCCAGAAGATGGAACACCGTGTGATCGGGAAAGGTTTCTAAAACGCACCTCATTTCTAATCTCGTTGTGCTCGGTTTCGCCATTCCAGCCGCTTTACTAGCAATCTCCCTACATGGAGCATCAGCACCTTTAACCTCCTGTTCCGTACAGGTGGCAATTTGTCCTGAGGATGAACGGGAAGAAGGGGGACCAATGAGAGAGTAGCTCTAGGTGTTGGGACAGGCACAGGTCACTCTATTTTCCCATCAGGAATAAGAATTAACCACAGGCTCAGCCTGGCCCCCGCAACCAGAATAGGGCCTGAAGCAATCCTGCGCTTTTGCGGCCAGCTCCCAAAAAAGCGAGTTGAAAAATGGAGCTCAGGGGCACTGCAATTCTCAAACCTGCAGAGATGTAAATGATAACTCTCGTCCACAAATAAATTGAGGGAAGGCAACGAAGAGGATTTGAAAGCAAGGCAGAATTGCAGCAAACCGATTTCAGGAGGTAGATTCGAATCGCCTTTAAAGCACATGAAAAGCGGCAAAACGTCGACAGTGATGCCCTTGGCCAAAAAGTGCGTATGCGTTTTTTCCTGAATATATTCAGGAAAAAACGCATACGCCCTTTTTGGCCAACCAAGCAACCTGGAAAGGCAAATCAGCGCTACAAAGATGTCTCGCTTCCCATCGGTCAAAAGGGCCGTGCTGATAAAAGTGTCAAAACCAGAAATGCAGGACAGGCCATTGAGAAATGGGAGCCTTGCTACGCTGATGGGCGGGATGCAAGTTGCCAACAGCCACTCTGGAGAAATGTCCGGTGTGTCCTGAAACATCTAAAAAACACAGCCTAGAGAGCATAGGGCACTTCCACTCATGGGTGTATAAATTGGGAAAACTAAAAATCAGCAAGACACAGGCACCCCAAAGTTTAGGGCTGCTCTCTTGACAAGAACCTCCACTTCATTACACCTTAAATATCCCAGGAAATAGAAAAATGGATAAAGAAGTTGTGGTCCTTATGTACAATGGAATATCACTCAGCCATGAAATTAATGTCCTCAGGCTAGTAGCAGCATGATGAGTGGATTTAGGTATGGCAATTCTAAGTGAAATAAGTCACACAGAAAAAGACACTTATCATAAGATATCACTTCTAGAGGGAATGTAAAAACCATTACACTTGAACTGAATTACAAAACAGAAAAAACTGACACATTTAGAAAACACAGTATGGCTGCTTAACGGGAAAGGTGAGGTGGGGTGATGCATAAAACAAGGGTTTCAAATTAGCTCAGATACCGTTCCTTAAACCCAATATGTAATAGACAAGACCTACTCCTTGCTCAGTGAACTGGACACAACACCCCCTATTCAGCGCACAAGTATATATCTGACTAGTAAGAATTTTAAAACTTATGTATTGATATCTCTCTGTAAGTGAGTCAAGTGGGTGTAAAGCGGCATAAACACAGCAGTGAAAAGCAGCTAAACCCCATTATAAAAATCAATTACTTTTAAAAACCCATGAAACAAAGACAGTAAAAGAGAGAGAAATCCTTACACAATTCATTCAGGGGCTGTGATGCAACCTGGATTGACCATATCTAGACCCACAGCTGGATGAGACATAAGGGTGGACACTCTTGGGGCTGAGAGGTTTGGTGAGGTTGGGTGAGCAAACACAGACCTTTAAAGAAATACTGCGTGGTACCCATCCCATGGGTCCCAAATCTCCAGGTTCAAGGGCATCTTCCTACATCGAAAACATGCATGAGAAACCCAGAAGATGGAACACCGTGTGATCGGGAAAGGTTTCTAAAACGCACCTCATTTCTAATCTCCTTGTGCTCGGTTTCGCCATTCCAGCCGCTTTACTAGCAATCTCCCTACATGGAGCATCAGCACCTTTAACCTCCTGTTCCGTACAGGTGGCAATTTGTCCTGAGGATGAACGGGAAGAAGGGGGACCAATGAGAGAGTAGCTCTAGGTGTTGGGACAGGCACAGGTCACTCTATTTTCCCATCAGGAATAAGAATTAACCACAGGCTCAGCCTGGCCCCCGCAACCAGAATAGGGCCTGAAGCAATCCTGCGCTTTTGCGGCCAGCTCCCAAAAAAGCGAGTTGAAAAATGGAGCTCAGGGGCACTGCAATTCTCAAACCTGCAGAGATGTAAATGATAACTCTCGTCCACAAATAAATTGAGGGAAGGCATCGAAGAGGATTTGAAAGCAAGGCAGAATTGCAGCAAACCGATTTCAGGAGGTAGATTCGAATCGCCTTTAAAGCACATGAAAAGCGGCAAAACGTCGACAGTGATGCCCTTGGCCAAAAAGGGCGTATGCGTTTTTTCCTGAATATATTCAGGAAAAAACGCATACGCCCTTTTTGGCCAACCAAGCAACCTGGAAAGGCAAATCAGCGCTACAAAGAAGTCTCGCTTCCTATTGGTCAAAAGGGCCGTGCTGATAAAAGTGTCAAAACCAGAAATGCAGGACAGGCCATTGAGAAATGGGAGCCTTGCTACGCTGCTGGGCGGGATGCAAGTTGCCAACAGACACTCTGGAGAAATGTCCGGTGTGTCCTGAAACATCTAAAAAACACAGCCTAGAGAGCATAGGGCACTTCCACTCATGGGTGTATAAATTGGGAAAACTAAAAATCAGCAAGACACAGGCACCCCAAAGTTTAGGGCTGCTCTCTTGACAAGAACCTCCACTTCATTACACCTTAAATATCCCAGGAAATAGAAAAATGGATAAAGAAGTTGTGGTCCTTATGTACAATGGAATATCACTCAGCCATGAAATTAATGTCCTCAGGCTAGTAGCAGCATGATGAGTGGATTTAGGTATGGCAATTCTAAGTGAAATAAGTCACACAGAAAAAGACACTTATCATAAGATATCACTTCTAGAGGGAATGTAAAAACCATTACACTTGAACTGAATTACAAAACAGAAAAAACTGACACATTTAGAAAACACAGTATGGCTGCTTAACGGGAAAGGTGAGGTGGGGTGATGCATAAAACAAGGGTTTCAAATTAGCTCAGATACCGTTCCTTAAACCCAATATGTAATAGACAAGACCTACTCCTTGCTCAGTGAACTGGACACAACACCCCCTATTCAGCGCACAAGTATATATCTGACTAGTAAGAATTTTAAAACTTATGTATTGATATCTCTCTGCAAGTAAGTCAAGTGGGTGTAAAGCGGCATAAACACAGCAGTGAAAAGCAGCTAAACCCCATTATAAAAATCAATTACTTTTAAAAACCCATGAAACAAAGACAGTAAAAGAGAGAGAAATCCTTACACAATTCATTCAGGGGCTGTGATGCAACCTGGATTGACCATATCTAGACCCACAGCTGGATGAGACATAAGGGTGGACACTCTTGGGGCTGAGAGGTTTGGTGAGGTTGGGTGAGCAAACACAGACCTTTAAAGAAATACTGCGTGGTACCCATCCCATGGGTCCCAAATCTCCAGGTTCAAGGGCATCTTCCTACATCGAAAACATGCATGAGAAACCCAGAAGATGGAACACCGTGTGATCGGGAAAGGTTTCTAAAACGCACCTCATTTCTAATCTCCTTGTGCTCGGTTTCGCCATTCCAGCCGCTTTACTAGCAATCTCCCTACTTGGAGCATCAGCACCTTTAACCTCCTGTTCCGTACAGGTGGCAATTTGTCCTGAGGATGAACGGGAAGAAGGGGGACCAATGAGAGAGTAGCTCTAGGTGTTGGGACAGGCACAGGTCACTCTATTTTCCCATCAGGAATAAGAATTAACCACAGGCTCAGCCTGGCCCCCGCAACCAGAATAGGGCCTGAAGCAATCCTGCGCTTTTGCGGCCAGCTCCCAAAAAAGCGAGTTGAAAAATGGAGCTCAGGGGCACTGCAATTCTCAAACCTGCAGAGATGTAAATGATAACTCTCGTCCACAAATAAATTGAGGGAAGGCATCGAAGAGGATTTGAAAGCAAGGCAGAATTGCAGCAAACCGATTTCAGGAGGTAGATTCGAATCGCCTTTAAAGCACATGAAAAGCGGCAAAACGTCGACAGTGATGCCCTTGGCCAAAAAGGGCGTATGCGTTTTTTCCTGAATATATTCAGGAAAAAACGCATACGCCCTTTTTGGCCAACCAAGCAACCTGGAAAGGCAAATCAGCGCTACAAAGAAGTCTCGCTTCCTATCGGTCAAAAGGGCCGTGCTGATAAAAGTGTCAAAACCAGAAATGCAGGACAGGCCATTGAGAAATGGGAGCCTTGCTACGCTGCTGGGCGGGATGCAAGTTGCCAACTGACACTCTGGAGAAATGTCCGGTGTGTCCTGAAACATCTAAAAAACACAGCCTAGAGAGCATAGGGCACTTCCACTCATGGGTGTACAAATTGGGAAAATTAAAAATCAGCAAGACACAGGCACCGCAAAGTTTAGGGCTGCTCTCTTGACAAGAACCTCCACTTCATTACACCTGAAATATCCCAGGAGAGAGAAAAATGGATAAAGAAGTTGTAGTCCTTATGTACAATGAAATATCACTCAGCCATGAAATCAATGTCCTCAGGCTAGTAGCAGCATGATGAGTGGATTTAGGTATGGCAATTCTAAGTGAAATAAGTCACACAGAAAAAGACACTTATCATAAGATATCACTTCTAGAGGGAATGTAAAAACCAGTACACTTGAACTGAATTACAAAACAGAAAAAACTCACACATTTAGAAAACACAGTATGGCTGCTTAACGGGAAAGGTGAGGTGGGGTGATGCATAAAACAAGGGTTTCAAATTAGCTCAGATACCGTTCCTTAAACCCAATATGTAATAGACAAGACCTACTCCTTGCTCAGTGAACTGGACACAACACCCCCTATTCAGCGCACAAGTATATATCTGACTAGTAAGAATTTTAAAACTTATGTATTGATATCTCTCTGTAAGTGAGTCAAGTGGGTGTAAAGCGGCATAAACACAGCAGTGAAAAGCAGCTAAACCCCATTATAAAAATAAATTACTTTTAAAAACCCATGAAACAAAGACAGTGAAAGAGAGAGAAATCCTTACACAATTCATTCAGGGGCTGTGATGCAACCTGGATTGACCATATCTAGACCCACAGCTCAATGAGACATAAGGGTGGACACTCTTGGGTCTGAGAGGTTTGGTGAGGTTGGGTGAGCAAACACAGACCCTTTAAAGAAATACTGCGTGGTACCCATCGCATGGATCCCAAATCTCCAGGTTCAAGGGCATCTTCCTACATCGAAAACATGCATGAGAAACCCAGAAGATGGTACACCGTGTGATCGGGAAAGGTTTCTAAAACGCACCTCATTTCTAATCTCCTTGTGCTCGGTTTCGCCATTTCAGCCGCTTTACTAGCAATCTCCCTACTTGGAGCATCAGCAACTTTAACCTCCTGATCCGTACAGGAGGCAATTTTTCCTGAGGATGAACGGGAAGAAGGGGGACCAATGAGAGAGTAGCTCTAGGTGTTGGGACAGGCACAGGTCACTCTATTTTCCCATCAGGAAGAAGAATTAACCACAGGCTCAGCCTGGCCCCCACAACCAGAATAGGGCCTGAAGCAATCCTTTGCTTTTGCGGCCAGCTCCCAAAAAAGCGAGTTGAAAAATGGAGTTCAGGGGCACTGCAATTCTCCAACCTGCAGAGTAATAAATGATAACTCTCGTCCACAAATAAATTGAGGGAAGGCAACGAAGAGGATTTGAAAGCAAGGGAGAATTGCAGGAAACAGATTTCAGGAGGTAGATTCGAATCGCCTTTAAAGAACATGAAAAGCGGCAAAACGTCGACAGTGATGCCCTTGGCCAAAAAGGGCGTATGCGTTTTTTCCTGAATAGATTCAGGAAAAAACGCATACGCCCATTTTGGCCAACCAAGCAACCTGGAAAGGCAAATCAGCGCTACAAAGAAGTCTCGCTTCCCATTGGTCAAAAGGGCCATGCTGAAAAAAGTGTCAAAACCAGACATGCAGGACAGGCCATTGAGAAATGGGAGCCTTTCTACGCTGATGGGCGGGATGTAAGTTGCCAACAGCCACTCTGGAGAAGTGTACGGTGTGTCCTGAAACATCTAAAAAACACAGCCTAGAGAGCATAGGGCACTTCCACTCATGGGTGTACAAATTGGGAAAATTAAAAATCAGCAAGACACAGGCACCCCAAAGTTTAGGGCTGCTCTCTTGACAAGAACCTCCACTTCATTACACCTTAAATATCCCAGGAAAGAGAAAAATGGATAAAGAAGTTGTAGTCCTTATGTACAATGAAATATCACTCAGCCATGAAATCAATGTCCTCAGGCTAGTAGCAGCATGATGAGTGGATTTAGGTACGGCAATTCTAAGTGAAGTAAGTCACACAGAAAAAGACACTTATCATAAGATACCACTTCTAGACGGAATGGAAAAACCGTTACACTTGAACTGAATTACAAAACAGAACAAACTCACACATTTAGAAAACACACTATGGCTGCTTAACGGAAAAGGTGAGGTGGGGTGATGCATAAAACAAGGGTTTCAAATTAGCTCAGATACCGTTCCTTAAACCCAATATGTAATAGACAAGACCTACTCCTTGCTCAGTGAACTGGACTCAACACCTCCTATTCAGCACACAAGTATATATCTGACTAGTAAGAATTTTAAAACTTATGTATTGATATCTCTCTGTAAGTGAGTCAAGTGGGTGTAAAGCGGCATAAACACAGCAGTGAAAAGCAGCTAAACCCCATTATAAAAATCAATTACTTTTAAAAACCCATGAAACAAAGACAGTGAAAGAGAGAGAAATTCTTACACAATTCATTCAGGGGCTGTGATGCAACCTGGATTGACCATATCTAGACCCACAGCTGGATGAGACATAAGGGTGGACACACTTGGGGCTGAGAGGTTTGGTGAGGTTGGGTGAGCAAACACAGATCCTTTAAAGAAATACTGCGTGGACCCATCCCATGGGTCCCAAATCTCCAGGTTCAAGGGCATCTTCCTACATCGAAAACATGCATGAGAAACCCAGAAGATGGTACACCATGTGATCGGGAAAGGTTTCTAAAACGCACCTCATTTCTAATCTCCTTGTGCTCGGTTTCGCCATTCCAGCCGCTTTACTAGCAATCTCCCTACTTGGAGCATCAGCACCTTTAACCTCCTGTTCCGTACAGGTGGCAATTTGTCCTGAGGATGAACGGGAAGAAGGGGGACCAATGAGAGAGTAGCTCTAGGTGTTGGGACAGGCACAGGTCACTCTATTTTCCCATCAGGAATAAGAATTAACCACAGGCTCAGCCTGGCCCCCGCAACCAGAATAGGGCCTGAAGCAATCCTGCGCTTTTGCGGCCAGCTCCCAAAAAAGCGAGTTGAAAAATGGAGCTCAGGGGCACTGCAATTCTCAAACCTGCAGAGATGTAAATGATAACTCTCGTCCACAAATAAATTGAGGGAAGGCATCGAAGAGGAATTGAAAGCAAGGCAGAATTGCAGCAAACCGATTTCAGGAGGTAGATTCGAATCGCCTTTAAAGCACATGAAAAGCGGCAAAACGTCGACAGTGATGCCCTTGGCCAAAAAGGGCGTATGCGTTTTTTCCTGAATATATTCAGGAAAAAACGCATACGCCCTTTTTGGCCAACCAAGCAACCTGGAAAGGCAAATCAGCGCTACAAAGAAGTCTCGCTTCCTATCGGTCAAAAGGGCCGTGCTGATAAAAGTGTCAAAACCAGAAATGCAGGACAGGCCATTGAGAAATGGGAGCCTTGCTACGCTGCTGGGCGGGATGCAAGTTGCCAACAGCCACTCTGGAGAAATGTCCGGTGTGTCCTGAAACATCTAAAAAACACAGCCTAGAGAGCATAGGGCACTTCCACTCATGGGTGTATAAATTGGGAAAACTAAAAATCAGCAAGACACAGGCACCCCAAAGTTTAGGGCTGCTCTCTTGACAAGAACCTCCACTTCATTACACCTTAAATATCCCAGGAAATAGAAAAATGGATAAAGAAGTTGTGGTCCTTATGTACAATGAAATATCACTCAGCCATGAAATTAATGTCCTCAGGCTAGTAGCAGCATGATGAGTGGATTTAGGTATGGCAATTCTAAGTGAAATAAGTCACACAGAAAAAGACACTTATCATAAGATATCACTTCTAGAGGGAATGTAAAAACCATTACACTTGAACTGAATTACAAAACAGAACAGACTCACACATTTAGAAAACACACTATGGCTGCTTAACGGGAAAGGTGAGGTGGGGTGATGCATAAAACAAGGGTTTCAAATTAGCTCAGATACCGTTCCTTAAACCCAATATGTAATAGACAAGACCTACTCCTTGCTCAGTGAACTGGACACAACACCCCCTATTCAGCGCACATGTATATATCTGACTAGTAAGAATTTTAAAACTTATGTATTGATATCTCTCTGTAAGTGAGTCAAGTGGGTGTAAAGCGGCATAAACACAGCAGTGAAAAGCAGCTAAACCCCATTATAAAAATCAATTACTTTTAAAAACCCATGAAACAAAGACAGTGAAAGAGAAAGAAATCCTTACACAATTCATTCAGGGGCTGTGATGCAACCTGGATTGACCATATCTAGACCCACAGCTGGATGAGACATAAGGGTGGACACTCTTGGGGCTGAGAGGTTTGGTGAGGTTGGGTGAGCAAACACAGACCTTTAAAGAAATACTGCGTGGTACCCATCCCATGGGTCCCAAATCTCCAGGTTCAAGGGCATCTTCCTACATCGAAAACATGCATGAGAAACCCAGAAGATGGAACACCGTGTGATCGGGAAAGGTTTCTAAAACGCACCTCATTTCTAATCTCGTTGTGCTCGGTTTCGCCATTCCAGCCGCTTTACTAGCAATCTCCCTACATGGAGCATCAGCACCTTTAACCTCCTGTTCCGTACAGGTGGCAATTTGTCCTGAGGATGAACGGGAAGAAGGGGGACCAATGAGAGAGTAGCTCTAGGTGTTGGGACAGGCACAGGTCACTCTATTTTCCCATCAGGAATAAGAATTAACCACAGGCTCAGCCTGGCCCCCGCAACCAGAATAGGGCCTGAAGCAATCCTGCGCTTTTGCGGCCAGCTCCCAAAAAAGCGAGTTGAAAAATGGAGCTCAGGGGCACTGCAATTCTCAAACCTGCAGAGATGTAAATGATAACTCTCGTCCACAAATAAATTGAGGGAAGGCAACGAAGAGGATTTGAAAGCAAGGCAGAATTGCAGCAAACCGATTTCAGGAGGTAGATTCGAATCGCCTTTAAAGCACATGAAAAGCGGCAAAACGTCGACAGTGATGCCCTTGGCCAAAAAGTGCGTATGCGTTTTTTCCTGAATATATTCAGGAAAAAACGCATACGCCCTTTTTGGCCAACCAAGCAACCTGGAAAGGCAAATCAGCGCTACAAAGATGTCTCGCTTCCCATCGGTCAAAAGGGCCGTGCTGATAAAAGTGTCAAAACCAGAAATGCAGGACAGGCCATTGAGAAATGGGAGCCTTGCTACGCTGATGGGCGGGATGCAAGTTGCCAACAGCCACTCTGGAGAAATGTCCGGTGTGTCCTGAAACATCTAAAAAACACAGCCTAGAGAGCATAGGGCACTTCCACTCATGGGTGTATAAATTGGGAAAACTAAAAATCAGCAAGACACAGGCACCCCAAAGTTTAGGGCTGCTCTCTTGACAAGAACCTCCACTTCATTACACCTTAAATATCCCAGGAAATAGAAAAATGGATAAAGAAGTTGTGGTCCTTATGTACAATGGAATATCACTCAGCCATGAAATTAATGTCCTCAGGCTAGTAGCAGCATGATGAGTGGATTTAGGTATGGCAATTCTAAGTGAAATAAGTCACACAGAAAAAGACACTTATCATAAGATATCACTTCTAGAGGGAATGTAAAAACCATTACACTTGAACTGAATTACAAAACAGAAAAAACTGACACATTTAGAAAACACAGTATGGCTGCTTAACGGGAAAGGTGAGGTGGGGTGATGCATAAAACAAGGGTTTCAAATTAGCTCAGATACCGTTCCTTAAACCCAATATGTAATAGACAAGACCTACTCCTTGCTCAGTGAACTGGACACAACACCCCCTATTCAGCGCACAAGTATATATCTGACTAGTAAGAATTTTAAAACTTATGTATTGATATCTCTCTGTAAGTGAGTCAAGTGGGTGTAAAGCGGCATAAACACAGCAGTGAAAAGCAGCTAAACCCCATTATAAAAATCAATTACTTTTAAAAACCCATGAAACAAAGACAGTAAAAGAGAGAGAAATCCTTACACAATTCATTCAGGGGCTGTGATGCAACCTGGATTGACCATATCTAGACCCACAGCTGGATGAGACATAAGGGTGGACACTCTTGGGGCTGAGAGGTTTGGTGAGGTTGGGTGAGCAAACACAGACCTTTAAAGAAATACTGCGTGGTACCCATCCCATGGGTCCCAAATCTCCAGGTTCAAGGGCATCTTCCTACATCGAAAACATGCATGAGAAACCCAGAAGATGGAACACCGTGTGATCGGGAAAGGTTTCTAAAACGCACCTCATTTCTAATCTCCTTGTGCTCGGTTTCGCCATTCCAGCCGCTTTACTAGCAATCTCCCTACATGGAGCATCAGCACCTTTAACCTCCTGTTCCGTACAGGTGGCAATTTGTCCTGAGGATGAACGGGAAGAAGGGGGACCAATGAGAGAGTAGCTCTAGGTGTTGGGACAGGCACAGGTCACTCTATTTTCCCATCAGGAATAAGAATTAACCACAGGCTCAGCCTGGCCCCCGCAACCAGAATAGGGCCTGAAGCAATCCTGCGCTTTTGCGGCCAGCTCCCAAAAAAGCGAGTTGAAAAATGGAGCTCAGGGGCACTGCAATTCTCAAACCTGCAGAGATGTAAATGATAACTCTCGTCCACAAATAAATTGAGGGAAGGCATCGAAGAGGATTTGAAAGCAAGGCAGAATTGCAGCAAACCGATTTCAGGAGGTAGATTCGAATCGCCTTTAAAGCACATGAAAAGCGGCAAAACGTCGACAGTGATGCCCTTGGCCAAAAAGGGCGTATGCGTTTTTTCCTGAATATATTCAGGAAAAAACGCATACGCCCTTTTTGGCCAACCAAGCAACCTGGAAAGGCAAATCAGCGCTACAAAGAAGTCTCGCTTCCTATTGGTCAAAAGGGCCGTGCTGATAAAAGTGTCAAAACCAGAAATGCAGGACAGGCCATTGAGAAATGGGAGCCTTGCTACGCTGCTGGGCGGGATGCAAGTTGCCAACAGACACTCTGGAGAAATGTCCGGTGTGTCCTGAAACATCTAAAAAACACAGCCTAGAGAGCATAGGGCACTTCCACTCATGGGTGTATAAATTGGGAAAACTAAAAATCAGCAAGACACAGGCACCCCAAAGTTTAGGGCTGCTCTCTTGACAAGAACCTCCACTTCATTACACCTTAAATATCCCAGGAAATAGAAAAATGGATAAAGAAGTTGTGGTCCTTATGTACAATGGAATATCACTCAGCCATGAAATTAATGTCCTCAGGCTAGTAGCAGCATGATGAGTGGATTTAGGTATGGCAATTCTAAGTGAAATAAGTCACACAGAAAAAGACACTTATCATAAGATATCACTTCTAGAGGGAATGTAAAAACCATTACACTTGAACTGAATTACAAAACAGAAAAAACTGACACATTTAGAAAACACAGTATGGCTGCTTAACGGGAAAGGTGAGGTGGGGTGATGCATAAAACAAGGGTTTCAAATTAGCTCAGATACCGTTCCTTAAACCCAATATGTAATAGACAAGACCTACTCCTTGCTCAGTGAACTGGACACAACACCCCCTATTCAGCGCACAAGTATATATCTGACTAGTAAGAATTTTAAAACTTATGTATTGATATCTCTCTGCAAGTAAGTCAAGTGGGTGTAAAGCGGCATAAACACAGCAGTGAAAAGCAGCTAAACCCCATTATAAAAATCAATTACTTTTAAAAACCCATGAAACAAAGACAGTAAAAGAGAGAGAAATCCTTACACAATTCATTCAGGGGCTGTGATGCAACCTGGATTGACCATATCTAGACCCACAGCTGGATGAGACATAAGGGTGGACACTCTTGGGGCTGAGAGGTTTGGTGAGGTTGGGTGAGCAAACACAGACCTTTAAAGAAATACTGCGTGGTACCCATCCCATGGGTCCCAAATCTCCAGGTTCAAGGGCATCTTCCTACATCGAAAACATGCATGAGAAACCCAGAAGATGGAACACCGTGTGATCGGGAAAGGTTTCTAAAACGCACCTCATTTCTAATCTCCTTGTGCTCGGTTTCGCCATTCCAGCCGCTTTACTAGCAATCTCCCTACATGGAGCATCAGCACCTTTAACCTCCTGTTCCGTACAGGTGGCAATTTGTCCTGAGGATGAACGGGAAGAAGGGGGACCAATGAGAGAGTAGCTCTAGGTGTTGGGACAGGCACAGGTCACTCTATTTTCCCATCAGGAATAAGAATTAACCACAGGCTCAGCCTGGCCCCCGCAACCAGAATAGGGCCTGAAGCAATCCTGCGCTTTTGCGGCCAGCTCCCAAAAAAGCGAGTTGAAAAATGGAGCTCAGGGGCACTGCAATTCTCAAACCTGCAGAGATGTAAATGATAACTCTCGTTCACAAATAAATTGAGGGAAGGCATCGAAGAGGATTTGAAAGCAAGGCAGAATTGCAGCAAACCGATTTCAGGAGGTAGATTCGAATCGCCTTTAAAGCACATGAAAAGCGGCAAAACGTCGACAGTGATGCCCTTGGCCAAAAAGGGCGTATGCGTTTTTTCCTGAATATATTCAGGAAAAAACGCATACGCCCTTTTTGGCCAACCAAGCAACCTGGAAAGGCAAATCAGCGCTACAAAGAAGTCTCGCTTCCTATCGGTCAAAAGGGCCGTGCTGATAAAAGTGTCAAAACCAGAAATGCAGGACAGGCCATTGAGAAATGGGAGCCTTGCTACGCTGCTGGGCGGGATACAAGTTGCCAACAGACACTCTGGAGAAATGTCCGGTGTGTCCTGAAACATCTAAAAAACACAGCCTAGAGAGCATAGGGCACTTCCACTCATGGGTGTACAAATTGGGAAAATTAAAAATCAGCAAGACACAGGCACCCCAAAGTTTAGGGCTGCTCTCTTGACAAGAACCTCCACTTCATTACACCTTAAATATCCCAGGAAAGAGAAAAATGGATAAAGAAGTTGTAGTCCTTATGTACAATGAAATATCACTCAGCCATGAAATCAATGTCCTCAGGCTAGTAGCAGCATGATGAGTGGATTTAGGTATGGCAATTCTAAGTGAAATAAGTCACACAGAAAAAGACACTTATCATAAGATATCACTTCTAGAGGGAATGTAAAAACCATTACACTTGAACTGAATTACAGAACAGAAAAAACTCACACATTTAGAAAACACAGTATGGCTGCTTAACGGGAAAGGTGAGGTGGGGTGATGCATAAAACAAGGGTTTCAAATTAGCTCAGATACCGTTCCTTAAACCCAATATGTAATAGACAAGACCTACTCCTTGCTCAGTGAACTGGACACAACACCCCCTATTCAGCGCACAAGTATATATCTGACTAGTAAGAATTTTAAAACTTATGTATTGATATCTCTCTGTAAGTGAGTCAAGTGGGTGTAAAGCGGCATAAACACAGCAGTGAAAAGCAGCTAAACCCCATTATAAAAATCAATTACTTTTAAAAACCCATGAAACAAAGACAGTGAAAGAGAGAGAAATCCTTACACAATTCATTCAGGGGCTGTGATGCAACCTGGATTGACCATATCTAGACCCACAGCTCAATGAGACATAAGGGTGGACACTCTTGGGGCTGAGAGGTTTGGTGAGGTTGGGTGAGCAAACACAGACCTTTAAAGAAATACTGCGTGGTACCCATCCCATGGGTCCCAAATCTCCAGGTTCAAGGGCATCTTTCTACATCGAAAACATGCATGAGAAACCCAGAAGATGGAACACCGTGTGATCGGGAAAGTTTTCTAAAACGCACCTCATTTCTAATCTCCTTGTGCTCGGTTTCGCCATTCCAGCCGCTTTACTAGCAATCTCCCTACATGGAGCATCAGCACCTTTAACCTCCTGTTCCGTACAGGTGGCAATTTGTCCTGAGGATGAACGGGAAGAAGGGGGACCAATGAGAGAGTAGCTCTAGGTGTTGGGACAGGCACAGGTCACTCTATTTTCCCATCAGGAATAAGAATTAACCACAGGCTCAGCCTGGCCCCCGCAACCAGAATAGGGCCTGAAGCAATCCTGCGCTTTTGCGGCCAGCTCCCAAAAAAGCGAGTTGAAAAATGGAGCTCAGGGGCACTGCAATTCTCAAACCTGCAGAGATGTAAATGATAACTCTCGTCCACAAATAAATTGAGGGAAGGCATCGAAGAGGATTTGAAAGCAAGGCAGAATTGCAGCAAACCGATTTCAGGAGGTAGATTCGAATCGCCTTTAAAGCACATGAAAAGCGGCAAAACGTCGACAGTGATGCCCTTGGCCAAAAAGGGCGTATGCGTTTTTTCCTGAATATATTCAGGAAAAAACGCATACGCCCTTTTTGGCCAACCAAGCAACCTGGAAAGGCAAATCAGCGCTACAAAGAAGTCTCGCTTCCTATCGGTCAAAAGGGCCGTGCTGATAAAAGTGTCAAAACCAGAAATGCAGGACAGGCCATTGAGAAATGGGAGCCTTGCTACGCTGCTGGGCGGGATGCAAGTTGCCAACAGACACTCTGGAGAAATGTCCGGTGTGTCCTGAAACATCTAAAAAACACAGCCTAGAGAGCATAGGGCACTTCCACTCATGGGTGTACAAATTGGGAAAATTAAAAATCAGCAAGACACAAGCACCCCAAAGTTTAGGGCTGCTCTCTTGACAAGAACCTCCACTTCATTACACCTTAAATATCCCAGGAAAGAGAAAAATGGATAAAGAAGTTGTAGTCCTTATGTACAATGAAATATCACTCAGCCATGAAATCAATGTCCTCAGGCTAGTAGCAGCATGATGAGTGGATTTAGGTATGGCAATTCTAAGTGAAATAAGTCACACAGAAAAAGACACTTATCATAAGATATCACTTCTAGAGGGAATGTAAAAACCATTACACTTGAACTGAATTACAGAACAGAAAAAACTCACACATTTAGAAATCACAGTATGGCTGCTTAACGGGAAAGGTGAGGTGGGGTGATGCATAAAACAAGGGTTTCAAATTAGCTCAGATACCGTTCCTTAAACCCAATATGTAATAGACAAGACCTACTCCTTGCTCAGTGAACTGGACACAACACCCCCTATTCAGCGCACAAGTATATATCTGACTAGTAAGAATTTTAAAACTTATGTATTGATATCTCTCTGTAAGTGAGTCAAGTGGGTGTAAAGCGGCATAAACACAGCAGTGAAAAGCAGCTAAACCCCATTATAAAAATCAATTACTTTTAAAAACCCATGAAACAAAGACAGTGAAAGAGAGAGAAATCCTTACACAATTCATTCAGGGGCTGTGATGCAACCTGGATTGACCATATCTAGACCCAGAGCTCAATGAGACATAAGGGTGGACACTCTTGGGGCTGAGAGGTTTGGTGAGGTTGGGTGAGCAAACACAGACCTTTAAAGAAATACTGCGTGGTACCCATCCCATGGGTCCCAAATCTCCAGGTTCAAGGGCATCTTCCTACATCGAAAACATGCATGAGAAACCCAGAAGATGGAACACCGTGTGATCGGGAAAGTTTTCTAAAACGCACCTCATTTCTAATCTCCTTGTGCTCGGTTTCGCCATTCCAGCCGCTTTACTAGCAATCTCCCTACATGGAGCATCAGCACCTTTAACCTCCTGTTCCGTACAGGTGGCAATTTGTCCTGAGGATGAACGGGAAGAAGGGGGACCAATGAGAGAGTAGCTCTAGGTGTTGGGACAGGCAAAGGTCACTCTATTTTCCCATCAGGAATAAGAATTAACCACAGGCTCAGCCTGGCCCCCGCAACCAGAATAGGGCCTGAAGCAATCCTGCGCTTTTGCGGCCAGCTCCCAAAAAAGCGAGTTGAAAAATGGAGCTCAGGGGCACTGCAATTCTCAAACCTGCAGAGATGTAAATGATAACTCTCGTCCACAAATAAATTGAGGGAAGGCAACGAAGAGGATTTGAAAGCAAGGCAGAATTGCAGGAAACAGATTTCAGGAGGTAGATTCGAATCGCCTTTAAAGCACATGAAAAGCGGCAAAACGTCGACAGTGATGCCCTTGGCCAAAAAGGGCGTATGCGTTTTTTCCTGAATATATTCAGGAAAAAACGCATACGCCCTTTTTGGCCAACCAAGCAACCTGGAAAGGCAAATCAGCGCTACAAAGAAGTCTCGCTTCCCATCGGTCAAAAGGGCCGTGCTGAAAAAAGTGTCAAAACCAGAAATGCAGGACAGGCCATTGAGAAATGGGAGCCTTGCTACGCTGATGGGCGGGATGTAAGTTGCCAACAGCCACTCTGGAAAAGTGTACGGTGTGTCCTGCAACATCTAAAAAACACAGCCTAGAGAGCATAGGGCACTTCCACTCATGGGTGTATAAATTGGGAAAACTAAAAATCAGCAAGACACAGGCACCCCAAAGTTTAGGGCTGCTCTCTTGACAAGAACCTCCACTTCATTACACCTTAAATATCCCAGGAAAGAGAAAAATGGATAAAGAAGTTGTAGTCCTTATGTACAGTGGAATATCACTCAGCCATGAAATCAATGTCCTCAGGCTAGTAGCAGCATGATGAGCGGATGTAGGTACGGCAATTCTAAGTGAAATAAGTCACTCAGAAAAAGACACTTATCATAAGATATCACTTCTAGAGGGAATGTAAAAACCATTACACTTGAACTGAATTACAAAACAGAAAAAACTGACACATTTAGAAAACACAGTATGGCTGCTTAACGGGAAAGGTGAGGTGGGGTGATGCATAAAACAAGGGTTTCAAATTAGCTCAGATAACGTTCCTTAAACCCAATATGTAATAGACAAGACCTACTCCTTGCTCAGTGAACTGGACACAACACCCCCTATTCAGCGCACAAGTATATATCTGACTAGTAAGAATTTTAAAACTTATGTATTGATATCTCTCTGCAAGTAAGTCAAGTGGGTGTAAAGCGGCATAAACACAGCAGTGAAAAGCAGCTAAACCCCATTATAAAAATCAATTACTTTTAAAAACCCATGAAACAAAGACAGTAAAAGAGAGAGAAATCCTTACACAATTCATTCAGGGGCTGTGATGCAACCTGGATTGACCATATCTACACCCACAGCTGGATGAGACATAAGGGTGGACACTCTTGGGGCTGAGAGGTTTGGTGAGGTTGGGTGAGCAAACACAGACCTTTAAAGAAATACTGCGTGGTACCCATCCCATGGGTCCCAAATCTCCAGGTTCAAGGGCATCTTCCTACATCGAAAACATGCATGAGAAACCCAGAAGATGGAACACCGTGTGATCGGGAAAGGTTTCTAAAACGCACCTCATTTCTAATCTCCTTGTGCTCGTTTTCGCCATTCCAGCCGCTTTACTAGCAATCTCCCTACATGGAGCATCAGCACCTTTAACCTCCTGTTCCGTACAGGTGGCAATTTGTCCTGAGGATGAACGGGAAGAAGGGGGACCAATGAGAGAGTAGCTCTAGGTGTTGGGACAGGCACAGGTCACTCTATTTTCCCATCAGGAATAAGAATTAACCACAGGCTCAGCCTGGCCCCCGCAACCAGAATAGGGCCTGAAGCAATCCTGCGCTTTTGCGGCCAGCTCCCAAAAAAGCGAGTTGAAAAATGGAGCTCAGGGGCACTGCAATTCTCAAACCTGCAGAGATGTAAATGATAACTCTCGTTCACAAATAAATTGAGGGAAGGCATCGAAGAGGATTTGAAAGCAAGGCAGAATTGCAGCAAACCGATTTCAGGAGGTAGATTCGAATCGCCTTTAAAGCACATGAAAAGCGGCAAAACGTCGACAGTGATGCCCTTGGCCAAAAAGGGCGTATGCGTTTTTTCCTGAATATATTCAGGAAAAAACGCATACGCCCTTTTTGGCCAACCAAGCAACCTGGAAAGGCAAATCAGCGCTACAAAGAAGTCTCGCTTCCTATCGGTCAAAAGGGCCGTGCTGATAAAAGTGTCAAAACCAGAAATGCAGGACAGGCCATTGAGAAATGGGAGCCTTGCTACGCTGCTGGGCGGGATACAAGTTGCCAACAGACACTCTGGAGAAATGTCCGGTGTGTCCTGAAACATCTAAAAAACACAGCCTAGAGAGCATAGGGCACTTCCACTCATGGGTGTACAAATTGGGAAAATTAAAAATCAGCAAGACACAGGCACCCCAAAGTTTAGGGCTGCTCTCTTGACAAGAACCTCCACTTCATTACACCTTAAATATCCCAGGAAAGAGAAAAATGGATAAAGAAGTTGTAGTCCTTATGTACAATGAAATATCACTCAGCCATGAAATCAATGTCCTCAGGCTAGTAGCAGCATGATGAGTGGATTTAGGTATGGCAATTCTAAGTGAAATAAGTCACACAGAAAAAGACACTTATCATAAGATATCACTTCTAGAGGGAATGTAAAAACCATTACACTTGAACTGAATTACAGAACAGAAAAAACTCACACATTTAGAAAACACAGTATGGCTGCTTAACGGGAAAGGTGAGGTGGGGTGATGCATAAAACAAGGGTTTCAAATTAGCTCAGATACCGTTCCTTAAACCCAATATGTAATAGACAAGACCTACTCCTTGCTCAGTGAACTGGACACAACACCCCCTATTCAGCGCACAAGTATATATCTGACTAGTAAGAATTTTAAAACTTATGTATTGATATCTCTCTGTAAGTGAGTCAAGTGGGTGTAAAGCGGCATAAACACAGCAGTGAAAAGCAGCTAAACCCCATTATAAAAATCAATTACTTTTAAAAACCCATGAAACAAAGACAGTGAAAGAGAGAGAAATCCTTACACAATTCATTCAGGGGCTGTGATGCAACCTGGATTGACCATATCTAGACCCACAGCTCAATGAGACATAAGGGTGGACACTCTTGGGGCTGAGAGGTTTGGTGAGGTTGGGTGAGCAAACACAGACCTTTAAAGAAATACTGCGTGGTACCCATCCCATGGGTCCCAAATCTCCAGGTTCAAGGGCATCTTTCTACATCGAAAACATGCATGAGAAACCCAGAAGATGGAACACCGTGTGATCGGGAAAGTTTTCTAAAACGCACCTCATTTCTAATCTCCTTGTGCTCGGTTTCGCCATTCCAGCCGCTTTACTAGCAATCTCCCTACATGGAGCATCAGCACCTTTAACCTCCTGTTCCGTACAGGTGGCAATTTGTCCTGAGGATGAACGGGAAGAAGGGGGACCAATGAGAGAGTAGCTCTAGGTGTTGGGACAGGCACAGGTCACTCTATTTTCCCATCAGGAATAAGAATTAACCACAGGCTCAGCCTGGCCCCCGCAACCAGAATAGGGCCTGAAGCAATCCTGCGCTTTTGCGGCCAGCTCCCAAAAAAGCGAGTTGAAAAATGGAGCTCAGGGGCACTGCAATTCTCAAACCTGCAGAGATGTAAATGATAACTCTCGTCCACAAATAAATTGAGGGAAGGCATCGAAGAGGATTTGAAAGCAAGGCAGAATTGCAGCAAACCGATTTCAGGAGGTAGATTCGAATCGCCTTTAAAGCACATGAAAAGCGGCAAAACGTCGACAGTGATGCCCTTGGCCAAAAAGGGCGTATGCGTTTTTTCCTGAATATATTCAGGAAAAAACGCATACGCCCTTTTTGGCCAACCAAGCAACCTGGAAAGGCAAATCAGCGCTACAAAGAAGTCTCGCTTCCTATCGGTCAAAAGGGCCGTGCTGATAAAAGTGTCAAAACCAGAAATGCAGGACAGGCCATTGAGAAATGGGAGCCTTGCTACGCTGCTGGGCGGGATGCAAGTTGCCAACAGACACTCTGGAGAAATGTCCGGTGTGTCCTGAAACATCTAAAAAACACAGCCTAGAGAGCATAGGGCACTTCCACTCATGGGTGTACAAATTGGGAAAATTAAAAATCAGCAAGACACAGGCACCCCAAAGTTTAGGGCTGCTCTCTTGACAAGAACCTCCACTTCATTACACCTTAAATATCCCAGGAAAGAGAAAAATGGATAAAGAAGTTGTAGTCCTTATGTACAATGAAATATCACTCAGCCATGAAATCAATGTCCTCAGGCTAGTAGCAGCATGATGAGTGGATTTAGGTATGGCAATTCTAAGTGAAATAAGTCACACAGAAAAAGACACTTATCATAAGATATCACTTCTAGAGGGAATGTAAAAACCATTACACTTGAACTGAATTACAGAACAGAAAAAACTCACACATTTAGAAATCACAGTATGGCTGCTTAACGGGAAAGGTGAGGTGGGGTGATGCATAAAACAAGGGTTTCAAATTAGCTCAGATACCGTTCCTTAAACCCAATATGTAATAGACAAGACCTACTCCTTGCTCAGTGAACTGGACACAACACCCCCTATTCAGCGCACAAGTATATATCTGACTAGTAAGAATTTTAAAACTTATGTATTGATATCTCTCTGTAAGTGAGTCAAGTGGGTGTAAAGCGGCATAAACACAGCAGTGAAAAGCAGCTAAACCCCATTATAAAAATCAATTACTTTTAAAAACCCATGAAACAAAGACAGTGAAAGAGAGAGAAATCCTTACACAATTCATTCAGGGGCTGTGATGCAACCTGGATTGACCATATCTAGACCCACAGCTCAATGAGACATAAGGGTGGACACTCTTGGGGCTGAGAGGTTTGGTGAGGTTGGGTGAGCAAACACAGACCTTTAAAGAAATACTGCGTGGTACCCATCCCATGGGTCCCAAATCTCCAGGTTCAAGGGCATCTTCCTACATCGAAAACATGCATGAGAAACCCAGAAGATGGAACACCGTGTGATCGGGAAAGTTTTCTAAAACGCACCTCATTTCTAATCTCCTTGTGCTCGGTTTCGCCATTCCAGCCGCTTTACTAGCAATCTCCCTACATGGAGCATCAGCACCTTTAACCTCCTGTTCCGTACAGGTGGCAATTTGTCCTGAGGATGAACGGGAAGAAGGGGGACCAATGAGAGAGTAGCTCTAGGTGTTGGGACAGGCAAAGGTCACTCTATTTTCCCATCAGCAATAAGAATTAACCACAGGCTCAGCCTGGCCCCCGCAACCAGAATAGGGCCTGAAGCAATCCTGCGCTTTTGCGGCCAGCTCCCAAAAAAGCGAGTTGAAAAATGGAGCTCAGGGGCACTGCAATTCTCAAACCTGCAGAGATGTAAATGATAACTCTCGTCCACAAATAAATTGAGGGAAGGCAACGAAGAGGATTTGAAAGCAAGGCAGAATTGCAGGAAACAGATTTCAGGAGGTAGATTCGAATCGCCTTTAAAGCACATGAAAAGCGGCAAAACGTCGACAGTGATGCCCTTGGCCAAAAAGGGCGTATGCGTTTTTTCCTGAATATATTCAGGAAAAAACGCATACGCCCTTTTTGGCCAACCAAGCAACCTGGAAAGGCAAATCAGCGCTACAAAGAAGTCTCGCTTCCCATCGGTCAAAAGGGCCGTGCTGAAAAAAGTGTCAAAACCAGAAATGCAGGACAGGCCATTGAGAAATGGGAGCCTTGCTACGCTGATGGGCGGGATGTAAGTTGCCAACAGCCACTCTGGAAAAGTGTACGGTGTGTCCTGCAACATCTAAAAAACACAGCCTAGAGAGCATAGGGCACTTCCACTCATGGGTGTATAAATTGGGAAAACTAAAAATCAGCAAGACACAGGCACCCCAAAGTTTAGGGCTGCTCTCTTGACAAGAACCTCCACTTCATTACACCTTAAATATCCCAGGAAAGAGAAAAATGGATAAAGAAGTTGTAGTCCTTATGTACAGTGGAATATCACTCAGCCATGAAATCAATGTCCTCAGGCTAGTAGCAGCATGATGAGCGGATGTAGGTACGGCAATTCTAAGTGAAATAAGTCACTCAGAAAAAGACACTTATCATAAGATATCACTTCTAGAGGGAATGTAAAAACCATTACACTTGAACTGAATTACAAAACAGAAAAAACTGACACATTTAGAAAACACAGTATGGCTGCTTAACGGGAAAGGTGAGGTGGGGTGATGCATAAAACAAGGGTTTCAAATTAGCTCAGATACCGTTCCTTAAACCCAATATGTAATAGACAAGACCTACTCCTTGCTCAGTGAACTGGACACAACACCCCCTATTCAGCGCACAAGTATATATCTGACTAGTAAGAATTTTAAAACTTATGTATTGATATCTCTCTGTAAGTGAGTCAAGTGGGTGTAAAGCGGCATAAACACAGCAGTGAAAAGCAGCTAAACCCCATTATAAAAATCAATTACTTTTAAAAACCCATGAAACAAAGACAGTAAAAGAGAGAGAAATCCTTACACAATTCATTCAGGGGCTGTGATGCAACCTGGATTGACCATATCTAGACCCACAGCTGGATGAGACATAAGGGTGGACACTCTTGGGGCTGAGAGGTTTGGTGAGGTTGGGTGAGCAAACACAGACCTTTAAAGAAATACTGCGTGGTACCCATCCCATGGGTCCCAAATCTCCAGGTTCAAGGGCATCTTCCTACATCGAAAACATGCATGAGAAACCCAGAAGATGGAACACCGTGTGATCGGGAAAGGTTTCTAAAACGCACCTCATTTCTAATCTCCTTGTGCTCGGTTTCGCCATTCCAGCCGCTTTACTAGCAATCTCCCTACATGGAGCATCAGCACCTTTAACCTCCTGTTCCGTACAGGTGGCAATTTGTCCTGAGGATGAACGGGAAGAAGGGGGACCAATGAGAGAGTAGCTCTAGGTGTTGGGACAGGCACAGGCCACTCTATTTTCCCATCAGGAATAAGAATTAACCACAGGCTCAGCCTGGCCCCCGCAACCAGAATAGGGCCTGAAGCAATCCTGCGCTTTTGCGGCCAGCTCCCAAAAAAGCGAGTTGAAAAATGGAGCTCAGGGGCACTGCAATTCTCAAACCTGCAGAGATGTAAATGATAACTCTCGTCCACAAATAAATTGAGGGAAGGCATCGAAGAGGATTTGAAAGCAAGGCAGAATTGCAGCAAACCGATTTCAGGAGGTAGATTCGAATCGCCTTTAAAGCACATGAAAAGTGGCAAAACGTCGACAGTGATGCCCTTGGCCAAAAAGGGCGTATGCGTTTTTTCCTGAATATATTCAGGAAAAAACGCATACGCCCTTTTTGGCCAACCAAGCAACCTGGAAAGGCAAATCAGCGCTACAAAGAAGTCTCGCTTCCTATCGGTCAAAAGGGCCGTGCTGATAAAAGTGTCAAAACCAGAAATGCAGGACAGGCCATTGAGAAATGGGAGCCTTGCTACGCTGCTGGGCGGGATGCAAGTTGCCAACAGACACTCTGGAGAAATGTCCGGTGTGTCCTGAAACATCTAAAAAACACAGCCTAGAGAGCATAGGGCACTTCCACTCATGGGTGTACAAATTGGGAAAATTAAAAATCAGCAAGACACAGGCACCCCAAAGTTTAGGGCTGCTCTCTTGACAAGAACCTCCACTTCATTACACCTTAAATATCCCAGGAAAGAGAAAAATGGATAAAGAAGTTGTAGTCCTTATGTACAATGAAATATCACTCAGCCATGAAATCAATGTCCTCAGGCTAGTAGCAGCATGATGAGTGGATTTAGGTATGGCAATTCTAAGTGAAATAAGTCACACAGAAAAAGACACTTATCATAAGATATCACTTCTAGAGGGAATGTAAAAACCATTACAATTGAACTGAATTACAAAACAGAGAAAACTCACACATTTAGAAAACACAGTATGGCTGCTTAACGGGAAAGGTGAGGTGGGGTGATGCATAAAACAAGGGTTTCAAATTAGCTCAGATACCGTTCCTTAAACCCAATATGTAATAGACAAGACCTACTCCTTGCTCAGTGAACTGGACACAACACCCCCTATTCAGCGCACAAGTATATATCTGACTAGTAAGAATTTTAAAACTTATGTATTGATATCTCTCTGTAAGTGAGTCAAGTGGGTGTAAAGCGGCATAAACACAGCAGTGAAAAGCAGCTAAACCCCATTATAAAAATAAATTACTTTTAAAAACCCATGAAACAAAGACAGTGAAAGAGAGAGAAATCCTTACACAATTCATTCAGGGGCTGTGATGCAACCTGGATTGACCATATCTAGACCCACAGCTCAATGAGACATAAGGGTGGACACTCTTGGGTCTGAGACGTTTGGTGAGGTTGGGTGAGCAAACACAGACCCTTTAAAGAAATACTGCGTGGTACCCATCGCATGGGTCCCAAATCTCCAGGTTCAAGGGCATCTTCCTACATCGAAAACATGCATGAGAAACCCAGAAGATGGTACACCGTGTGATCGGGAGAGGTTTCTAAAACGCACCTCATTTCTAATCTCCTTGTGCTCGGTTTCGCCATTTCAGCCGCTTTACTAGCAATCTCCCTACTTGGAGCATCAGGAACTTTAACCTCCTGATCCGTACAGGAGGCAATTTTTCCTGAGGATGAACGGGAAGAAGGGGGACCAATGAGAGAGTAGCTCTAGGTGTTGGGACAGGCACAGGTCACTCTATTTTCCCATCAGGAAGAAGAATTAACCACAGGCTCAGCCTGGCCCCCACAACCAGAATAGGGCCTGAAGCAATCCTTTGCTTTTGCGGCCAGCTCCCAAAAAAGAGAGTTGAAAAATGGAGTTCAGGGGCACTGCAATTCTCCAACCTGCAGAGTAATAAATGATAACTCTCGTCCACAAATAAATTGAGGGAAGGCAACGAAGAGGATTTGAAAGCAAGGCAGAATTGCAGGAAACAGATTTCAGGAGGTAGATTCGAATCGCCTTTAAATAACATGAAAAGCAGCAAAACGTCGACAGTGATGCCCTTGGCCAAAAAGGGCGTATGCGTTTTTTCCTGAATAGATTCAGAAAAAAACGCATACGCCCATTTTGGCCAACCAAGCAACCTGGAAAGGCAAATCAGCGCTACAAAGAAGTCTCGCTTCCCATTGGTCAAAAGGGCCATGCTGAAAAAAGTGTCAAAACCAGAAATGCAGGACAGGCCATGGAGAAATGGGAGCCTTGCTACGCTGATGGGCGGGATGTAAATTGCCAACAGCCACTCCGCAGAAGTGTACTGTGTGTCCTGAAACGTCTAAAAAACACAGCCTAGAGAGCATAGGGCACTTCCACTCATGGGTGTTTAAATTGGGAAAACTAAAAATCAGCAAGACACAGGCACCCCAAAGTTTAGGGCTGCTCTCTTGACAAGAACCTCCACTTCATTTCACCTTAAGTATCCCAGGAAAGAGAAAAATGGATAAAGAAGTTGTGGTCCTTATGTACAATGGAATATCACTCAGCCATGAAATCAATGTCATAAGGCTAGTAGCAGCATGATGAGTGGATTTAGATACGGCGATTCTAAGTGAAATAAGTCACAAAGAAAAAGACACATATCATAAGATATCACTTCTAGACGGAATGTAAAAACCGTTACACTTGAATTGAATTACAAAACAGAACAGACTCACACATTTAGAAAAAACACTATGGCTGCTTAACGGGAAAGGTGAGGTGGGGTGATGCATCAAACAAGGGTTTCAAATTAGCTCAGATACAGTTCAAAAAACGTAATATGTAATAGACAAGACCTACTCCTTGCTCAGTAATCTGGACTCAACACCCCTTATTCAGTGAACAGGTATATATCTGACTAGTAAGAATTTTAAAACCTATGTATTGATATCTCTCTGTAAGTGAGTCTAGTGGGTATAAAGCGGCATAAACACAGCAGTGAAAAGCAGCTAAATCCCATTATAAAAATTAATTACTTTTAAAAACCCATGAAACAAAGACAGTGAAAGAGAGAGAAATTCTTACACAATACATTCAGGGGCTGTGATGCAACCTGGATTGACCATATCTAGACCCACAGCTGGATGAGACATAAGGGTGGACACTCTTGGGGCTGAGAGGTTTGGTGAGGTTGGGTGACCAAACGCAGACCCTTTAAACAAATACTGCGTGGTACCCATCCCATGGGTCCCAAATCTCCAGGTTCAAGGGCATCTTCCTACATCGAAAACATGCATGAGAAACCCAGAAGATGGAACACCGTGTCATGGGGAAAGGTTTCTAAAACACACCTCATTTCTAATCTCCTTGTGCTCGGTTTCGCCATTCCAGCCGCTTTACTAACAATCTCCCTACTTGGAGCATCAGCACCTTTAACCTCCTGTTCCGTACAGGTGGCAATTTGTCCTGAGGATGAACGGGAAGAAGGAGGACCAATGAGAGAGTAGCTCTAGGTGTTGGGACAGGCACAGGTCACTCTATTTTCCCATCAGGAAGAAGAAATAACCACAGGCTCAGCCTGGCCCACACAACCAAAATAGGGCCTGAAGCTATCTTGCGCTTTTGCGGCCAGCTCACAAAAAAGCGAGTTGAAAAATGGAGCTCAAGGGCACTGCAATTCTCAAAGATATCTGCAGAGATATAAATGATAACTCTCGTCCACAAATAAATTGAGGGAAGGCAACAAAGAGGATTTGAAAGCAATGCAGAATTGCAGCAAACCGATTTCAGGAGGTAGATTCGAATCGCCTTTGAAGCACATGAAAAGTGGCAAAACGTCGACAGTGATGCCCTTGGCCAAAAAGGGCGTATGCGTTTTTTACTGAATATATTCTGGAAAAAACGCATACGCCCTTTTTGGCCAACCAAGCAACCTGGAAAGGCAAATCAGCGCTACAAAGAAGTCTCGCTTCCCATTGGTCAAAAGGGCCATGCTGAAAAAAGTGTCAAAACCAGAAATGCAGGACAGGCCATTGAGAAATGGGAGCCTAGCTAGGCTGATGGGCGGGATGTAAATTGCCAACAGACACTCTGGAGAAGTGTACGGTGTGTCCTGAAACATCTAAAAAACACAGCCTAGAGAGCATAGGGCACTTCCACTCATGGGTGTATAAATTGGGAAAACTAAAAATCAGCAAGACACAGGCACCCCAAAGTTTAGGGCTGCTCTCTTGGCAAGAACCTCCACTTCATTACACCTTAAATATCCCAGGAAAGAGAAAAATGGATAAAGAAGTAGTGGTCCTTATGTACAATGGAATATCACTCAGCCATGAAATCAATGTCATAAGGGTAGTAGCAGCATGATGAGTGGATTTAGGTACGGCGATTCTAAGTGAAATAAGTCACAAAGAAAAAGACACTTATCATAAGATATCACTTCTAGAGGGAATGTAAAAACCGTTAAACTTGAACTGAATTACAAAACAGAACAAACTCACACATTTAGAAAACACACTATGGCTGCTTAACGGGAAAGGTGAGGTGGGGTGATTCATAAAACAAGGGTTTCAAATTAGCTCAGATACCGTTCCTTAAACCCAATATGTCACAGACAAGACCTACTCCTTGCTCAGTGAACTGGACTCAACACCTCCTATTCAGCGCACAAGTATATATCTGACTAGTAAGAATTTTAAAACTTATGTATTGATATCTCTCTGTAAGTGAGTCAAGTGGGTGTAAAGCGGCATAAACACAGCAGTGAAAAGCAGCTAAACCCCATTATAAAAATAAATTACTTTTAAAAACCCATGAAACAAAGACAGTGAAAGAGAGAGAAATTCTTACACAATTCATTCAGGGGCTGTGATGCAACCTGGATTGACCATATCTAGACCCACAGCTGGATGAGACATAAGGGTGGACACTCTTGGGGCTGAGAGGTTTGGTGAGGCTGGGTGAGCAAACACAGACCCTTTAAAGAAATACTGCGTGGTACCCATCCCATGGGTCCCAAATCTCCAGGTTCAAGGGCATCTTCCTACAACGAAAACATGCATGAGAAACCCAGAAGATGGTACACCGTGTGATCGGGAAAGGTTTCTAAAACGCACCTCATTTCTAATCTCCTTGTGCTCGGTTTCGCCATTCCAGCCGCTTTACTAGCAATCTCCCTACTTGGAGCATCAGCAACTTTAACCTCCTGTTCCGTACAGGTGGCAATTTGTCCTGAGGATGAACGGGAAGAAGGGGGACCAATGAGAGAGTAGCTCAAGGTGTTGGGACAGGCACAGGTCACTCTATTTTCCCATCAGGAAAAAGAATTAACCACAGGCTCAGCCTGGCCCCCGCAACCAGAATAGTGCCTGAAGCAATCCTGCGCTTTTGCGGCCAGCTCCCAAAAAAGCGAGTTGAAAAATGGAGCTCAGGGGCACTGCAATTCTCAAACCTGCAAAGATGTAAATGATAACTCTCGTCCACAAATAAATTGAGGGAAGGCAACGAAGAGGATTTGAAAGCAAGGCAGAATTGCAGGAAACAGATTTCAGGAGGTAGATTCGAATCGCCTTTAAAGCACATGAAAAGCGGCAAAACGTCGACAGTGATGCCCTTGGCCAAAAAGGGCGTATGCGTTTTTTCCTGAATATATTCAGGAAAAAACGCATACGCCCTTTTTGGCCAACCAAGCAACCTGGAAAGGCAAATCAGCGCTACAAAGAAGTCTCGCTTCCCATTGGTCAAAAGGGCCGTGCTGAAAAAAGTGTCAAAACCAGAAATGCAGGACAGGCCATTGAGAAATGGGAGCCTTGCAACGCTGATGGGCGGGATGTAAGTTGCCAACAGCCACTCTGGAGAAGTGTATGGTGTGTCCTGAAACATCTAAAAAACACAGCCTAGAGAGCATAGGGCACTTCCACTCATGGGTGTATAAATTGGGAAAACTAAAAATCAGCAAGACACAGGCACCCCAAAGTTTAGGGCTGCTCTCTTGACAATAACCTCCACTTCATTACACCTTAAATATCCCAGGAAAGAGAAAAATGGATAAAGAAGTTGTAGTCCTTATGTACAATGGAATATCACTCAGCCATGAAATCAATGTGTCAGGCTAGTAGCAGCATGATGAGTGGATTTAGGTACGGCAATTCGAAGTGAAATAAGTCACACAGAAAAAGACACTTATCATAAGATATCACTTCTAGAGGGAATGTAAAAACCGTTACACTTTAACTGAATTACAAAACAGAACAGACTCACACATTTAGAAAACACACTATGGCTGCTTAACGGGAAAGGTGAGGTGGGGTGATGCATAAAACAAGGGTTTCAAATTAGCTCAGATACCGTTCCTTAAACCTAAAATGTAATAGACAAGACCTACTCCTTGCTCAGTGAACTGGACTCAACACCTCCTATTCAGCGCACAAGTATATATCTGACTAGTAAGAATTTTAAAACTTATGTATTGATATCTCTCTGTAAGTGAGTCAAGTGGGTGTAAAGCGGCATAAACACAGCAGTGAAAAGCAGCTAAACCCCATTATAAAAATAAATTACTTTTAAAAACCCATGAAACAAAGACAGTGAAAGAGAGAGAAATTCTTACACAATTCATTCAGGGGCTGTGATGCAACCTGGATTGACCATATCTAGACCCACAGCTGGATGAGACATATGGGTGGACACTCTTGGGTCTGAGAGGTTTGGTGAGGTTGGGTGAGCAAACACAGACCCTTTAAAGAAATACTGCGTGGTACCCATCGCATGGGTCCCAAATTTCCAGGTTCAAGGGCATCTTCCTACATCGAAAACATGCATGAGAAACCCAGAAGATGCTACACCGTGTGATCGGGAAAGGTTTCTAAAACGCACCTCATTTCTAATCTCCTTGTGCTCGGTTTCGCCATTTCAGCCGCTTTACTAGCAATCTCCCTACTTGGAGCATCAGCAACTTTAACCTCCTGATCCGTACAGGAGGCAATTTTTCCTGAGGATGAACGGGAAGAAGGGGGACCAATGAGAGAGTAGCTCTAGGTTTTGGGACAGGCACAGGTCACTCTATTTTCCCATCAGGAAGAAGAATTAACCACAGGCTCAGCCTGGCCCCCACAACCAGAATAGGGCCTGAAGGAATCCTTTGCTTTTGCGGCCAGCTCCCAAAAAAGCGAGTTGAAAAATGGAGTTCAGGGGCACTGCAATTCTCCAACCTGCAGAGTAATAAATGATAACTCTCGTCCCCAAATAAATTGAGGGAAGGCAACGAAGAGGATTTGAAAGCAAGGCAGAATTGCAGGAAACAGATTTCAGGAGGTAGATTCGAATCGCCTTTAAAGCACATGAAAAGCGGCAAAACGTCGACAGTGATGCCCTTGGCCAAAAAGGGCGTATGCGTTTTTTCCTGAATATATTCAGGAAAAAACGCATACGCCCTTTTTGGCCAACCAAGCAACCTGGAAAGGCAAATCAGCGCTACAAAGAAGTCTCGCTTCCCATTGGTCAAAAGGGCCGTGCTGAAAAAAGTGTCAAAACCAGAAATGCAGGACAGGCCATTGAGAAATGGGAGCCTTGCTACGCTGATGGGCGGGATGTAAGTTGCCAACAGCCACTCTGGAGAAGTGTATGGTGTGTCCTGAAACATCTAAAAAACACAGCCTAGAGAGCATAGGGCACTTCCACTCATGGGTGTATAAATTGGGAAAACTAAAAATCAGCAAGACACAGGCACCCCAAAGTTTAGGGCTGCTCTCTTGACAAGAACCTCCACTTCATTACACCTTAAATATCCCAGGAAAGAGAAAAATGGATAAAGAAGTTGTGGTCCTTATGTACAATGGAATATCACTGAGCCATGAAATTAATGTCCTCAGGCTAGTAGCAGCATGATGAGTGGATTTAGGTATGGCAATTCTAAGTGAAATAAGTCACACAGAAAAAGACACTTATCATAAGATATCACTTCTAGAGGGAATGTAAAAACCATTACACTTGAACTGAATTACAAAACAGAACAGACTCACACATTTAGAAAACACACTATGGCTGCTTAACGGGAAAGGTGAGGTGGGGTGATGCATAAAACAAGGGTTTCAAATTAGCTCAGATACCGTTCCTTAAACCCAATATGTAATAGACAAGACCTACTCCTTGCTCAGTGAACTGGACACAACACCCCCTATTCAGCGCACATGTATATATCTGACTAGTAAGAATTTTAAAACTTATGTATTGATATCTCTCTGTAAGTGAGTCAAGTGGGTGTAAAGCGGCATAAACACAGCAGTGAAAAGCAGCTAAACCCCATTATAAAAATCAATTACTTTTAAAAACCCATGAAACAAAGACAGTGAAAGAGAAAGAAATCCTTACACAATTCATTCAGGGGCTGTGATGCAACCTGGATTGACCATATCTAGACCCACAGCTGGATGAGACATAAGGGTGGACACTCTTGGGGCTGAGAGGTTTGGTGAGGTTGGGTGAGCAAACACAGACCTTTAAAGAAATACTGCGTGGTACCCATCCCATGGGTCCCAAATCTCCAGGTTCAAGGGCATCTTCCTACATCGAAAACATGCATGAGAAACCCAGAAGATGGAACACCGTGTGATCGGGAAAGGTTTCTAAAACGCACCTCATTTCTAATCTCGTTGTGCTCGGTTTCGCCATTCCAGCCGCTTTACTAGCAATCTCCCTACATGGAGCATTAGCACCTTTAACCTCCTGTTCCGTACAGGTGGCAATTTGTCCTGAGGATGAACGGGAAGAAGGGGGACCAATGAGAGAGTAGCTCTAGGTGTTGGGACAGGCACAGGTCACTCTATTTTCCCATCAGGAATAAGAATTAACCACAGGCTCAGCCTGGCCCCCGCAACCAGAATAGGGCCTGAAGCAATCCTGCGCTTTTGCGGCCAGCTCCCAAAAAAGCGAGTTGAAAAATGGAGCTCAGGGGCACTGCAATTCTCAAACCTGCAGAGATGTAAATGATAACTCTCGTCCACAAATAAATTGAGGGAAGGCAACGAAGAGGATTTGAAAGCAAGGCAGAATTGCAGCAAACCGATTTCAGGAGGTAGATTCGAATCGCCTTTAAAGCACATGAAAAGCGGCAAAACGTCGACAGTGATGCCCTTGGCCAAAAAGGGCGTATGCGTTTTTTCCTGAATATATTCAGGAAAAAACGCATACGCCCTTTTTGGCCAACCAAGCAACCTGGAAAGGCAAATCAGCGCTACAAAGATGTCTCGCTTCCCATCGGTCAAAAGGGCCGTGCTGATAAAAGTGTCAAAACCAGAAATGCAGGACAGGCCACTGAGAAATGGGAGCCTTGCTACGCTGATGGGCGGGATGCAAGTTGCCAACAGCCACTCTGGAGAAATGTCCGGTGTGTCCTGAAACATCTAAAAAACACAGCCTAGAGAGCATAGGGCACTTCCACTCATGGGTGTATAAATTGGGAAAACTAAAAATCAGCAAGACACAGGCACCCCAAAGTTTAGGGCTGCTCTCTTGACAAGAACCTCCAGTTCATTACACCTTAAATATCCCAGGAAATAGAAAAATGGATAAAGAAGTTGTGGTCCTTATGTACAATGGAATATCACTCAGCCATGAAATTAATGTCCTCAGGCTAGTAGCAGCATGATGAGTGGATTTAGGTATGGCAATTCTAAGTGAAATAAGTCACACAGAAAAAGACACTTATCATAAGATATCACTTCTAGAGGGAATGTAAAAACCATTACACTTGAACTGAATTACAAAACAGAAAAAACTGACACATTTAGAAAACACAGTATGGCTGCTTAACGGGAAAGGTGAGGTGGGGTGATGCATAAAACAAGGGTTTCAAATTAGCTCAGATACCGTTCCTTAAACCCAATATGTAATAGACAAGACCTACTCCTTGCTCAGTGAACTGGACACAACACCCCCTATTCAGCGCACAAGTATATATCTGACTAGTAAGAATTTTAAAACTTATGTATTGATATCTCTCTGTAAGTGAGTCAAGTGGGTGTAAAGCGGCATAAACACAGCAGTGAAAAGCAGCTAAACCCCATTATAAAAATCAATTACTTTTAAAAACCCATGAAACAAAGACAGTAAAAGAGAGAGAAATCCTTACACAATTCATTCAGGGGCTGTGATGCAACCTGGATTGACCATATCTAGACCCACAGCTGGATGAGACATAAGGGTGGACACTCTTGGGGCTGAGAGGTTTGGTGAGGTTGGGTGAGCAAACACAGACCTTTAAAGAAATACTGCGTGGTACCCATCCCATGGGTCCCAAATCTCCAGGTTCAAGGGCATCTTCCTACATCGAAAACATGCATGAGAAACCCAGAAGATGGAACACCGTGTGATCGGGAAAGGTTTCTAAAACGCACCTCATTTCTAATCTCGTTGTGCTCGGTTTCGCCATTCCAGCCGCTTTACTAGCAATCTCCCTACATGGAGCATCAGCACCTTTAACCTCCTGTTCCGTACAGGTGGCAATTTGTCCTGAGGATGAACGGGAAGAAGGGGGACCAATGAGAGAGTAGCTCTAGGTGTTGGGACAGGCAAAGGTCACTCTATTTTCCCATCAGGAATAAGAATTAACCACAGGCTCAGCCTGGCCCCCGCAACCAGAATAGGGCCTGAAGCAATCCTGCGCTTTTGCGGCCAGCTCCCAAAAAAGCGAGTTGAAAAATGGAGCTCAGGGGCACTGCAATTCTCAAACCTGCAGAGATGTAAATGATAACTCTCGTCCACAAATAAATTGAGGGAAGGCATCGAAGAGGATTTGAAAGCAAGGCAGAATTGCAGCAAACCGATTTCAGGAGGTAGATTCGAATCGCCTTTAAAGCACATGAAAAGCGGCAAAACGTCGACAGTGATGCCCTTGGCCAAAAAGGGCGTATGCGTTTTTTCCTGAATATATTCAGGAAAAAACGCATACGCCCTTTTTGGCCAACCAAGCAACCTGGAAAGGCAAATCAGCGCTACAAAGAAGTCTCGTTTCCTATCGGTCAAAAGGGCCGTGCTGATAAAAGTGTCAAAACCAGAAATGCAGGACAGGCCATTGAGAAATGGGAGCCTTGCTACGCTGCTGGGCGGGATGCAAGTTGCCAACAGACACTCTGGAGAAATGTCCGGTGTGTCCTGAAACATCTAAAAAACACAGCCTAGAGAGCATAGGGCACTTCCACTCATGGGTGTATAAATTGGGAAAACTAAAAATCAGCAAGACACAGGCACCCCAAAGTTTAGGGCTGCTCTCTTGACAAGAACCTCCACTTCATTACACCTTAAATATCCCAGGAAATAGAAAAATGGATAAAGAAGTTGTGGTCCTTATGTACAATGGAATATCACTCAGCCATGAAATTAATGTCCTCAGGCTAGTAGCAGCATGATGAGTGGATTTAGGTATGGCAATTCTAAGTGAAATAAGTCACACAGAAAAAGACACTTATCATAAGATATCACTTCTAGAGGGAATGTAAAAACCATTACACTTGAACTGAATTACAAAACAGAAAAAACTGACACATTTAGAAAACACAGTATGGCTGCTTAACGGGAAAGGTGAGGTGGGGTGATGCATAAAACAAGGGTTTCAAATTAGCTCAGATACCGTTCCTTAAACCCAATATGTAATAGACAAGACCTACTCCTTGCTCAGTGAACTGGACACAACACCCCCTATTCAGCGCACAAGTATATATCTGACTAGTAAGAATTTTAAAACTTATGTATTGATATCTCTCTGTAAGTGAGTCAAGTGGGTGTAAAGCGGCATAAACACAGCAGTGAAAAGCAGCTAAACCCCATTATAAAAATCAATTACTTTTAAAAACCCATGAAACAAAGACAGTAAAAGAGAGAGAAATCCTTACACAATTCATTCAGGGGCTGTGATGCAACCTGGATTGACCATATCTAGACCCACAGCTGGATGAGACATAAGGGTGGACACTCTTGGGGCTGAGAGGTTTGGTGAGGTTGGGTGAGCAAACACAGACCTTTAAAGAAATACTGCGTGGTACCCATCCCATGGGTCCCAAATCTCCAGGTTCAAGGGCATCTTCCTACATCGAAAACATGCATGAGAAACCCAGAAGATGGAACACCGTGTGATCGGGAAAGGTTTCTAAAACGCACCTCATTTCTAATCTCCTTGTGCTCGGTTTCGCCATTCCAGCTGCTTTACTAGCAATCTCCCTACATGGAGCATCAGCACCTTTAACCTCCTGTTCCGTACAGGTGGCAATTTGTCCTGAGGATGAACGGGAAGAAGGGGGACCAATGAGAGAGTAGCTCTAGGTGTTGGGACAGGCACAGGTCACTCTATTTTCCCATCAGGAATAAGAATTAACCACAGGCTCAGCCTGGCCCCCGCAACCAGAATAGGGCCTGAAGCAATCCTGCGCTTTTGCGGCCAGCTCCCAAAAAAGCGAGTTGAAAAATGGAGCTCAGGGGCACTGCAATTCTCAAACCTGCAGAGATGTAAATGATAACTCTCGTTCACAAATAAATTGAGGGAAGGCATCGAAGAGGATTTGAAAGCAAGGCAGAATTGCAGCAAACCGATTTCAGGAGGTAGATTCGAATCGCCTTTAAAGCACATGAAAAGCGGCAAAACGTCGACAGTGATGCCCTTGGCCAAAAAGGGCGTATGCGTTTTTTCCTGAATATATTCAGGAAAAAACGCATACGCCCTTTTTGGCCAACCAAGCAACCTGGAAAGGCAAATCAGCGCTACAAAGAAGTCTCGCTTCCTATCGGTCAAAAGGGCCGTGCTGATAAAAGTGTCAAAACCAGAAATGCAGGACAGGCCATTGAGAAATGGGAGCCTTGCTACGCTGCTGGGCGGGATGCAAGTTGCCAACAGACACTCTGGAGAAATGTCCGGTGTGTCCTGAAACATCTAAAAAACACAGCCTAGAGAGCATAGGGCACTTCCACTCATGGGTGTACAAATTGGGAAAATTAAAAATCAGCAAGACACAGGCACCCCAAAGTTTAGGGCTGCTCTCTTGACAAGAACCTCCACTTCATTACACCTTAAATATCCCAGGAAAGAGAAAAATGGATAAAGAAGTTGTAGTCCTTATGTACAATGAAATATCACTCAGCCATGAAATCAATGTCCTCAGGCTAGTAGCAGCATGATGAGTGGATTTAGGTATGGCAATTCTAAGTGAAATAAGTCACACAGAAAAAGACACTTATCATAAGATATCACTTCTAGAGGGAATGTAAAAACCATTACACTTGAACTGAATTACAGAACAGAAAAAACTCACACATTTAGAAAACACAGTATGGCTGCTTAACGGGAAAGGTGAGGTGGGGTGATGCATAAAACAAGGGTTTCAAATTAGCTCAGATACCGTTCCTTAAACCCAATATGTAATAGACAAGACCTACTCCTTGCTCAGTGAACTGGACACAACACCCCCTATTCAGCGCACAAGTATATATCTGACTAGTAAGAATTTTAAAACTTATGTATTGATATCTCTCTGTAAGTGAGTCAAGTGGGTGTAAAGCGGCATAAACACAGCAGTGAAAAGCAGCTAAACCCCATTATAAAAATCAATTACTTTTAAAAACCCATGAAACAAAGACAGTGAAAGAGAGAGAAATCCTTACACAATTCATTCAGGGGCTGTGATGCAACCTGGATTGACCATATCTAGACCCACAGCTCAATGAGACATAAGGGTGGACACTCTTGGGGCTGAGAGGTTTGGTGAGGTTGGGTGAGCAAACACAGACCTTTAAAGAAATACTGCGTGGTACCCATCCCATGGGTCCCAAATCTCCAGGTTCAAGGGCATCTTCCTACATCGAAAACATGCATGAGAAACCCAGAAGATGGAACACCGTGTGATCGGGAAAGTTTTCTAAAACGCACCTCATTTCTAATCTCCTTGTGCTCGGTTTCGCCATTCCAGCCGCTTTACTAGCAATCTCCCTACATGGAGCATCAGCACCTTTAACCTCCTGTTCCGTACAGGTGGCAATTTGTCCTGAGGATGAACGGGAAGAAGGGGGACCAATGAGAGAGTAGCTCTAGGTGTTGGGACAGGCACAGGTCACTCTATTTTCCCATCAGGAATAAGAATTAACCACAGGCTCAGCCTGGCCCCCGCAACCAGAATAGGGCCTGAAGCAATCCTGCGCTTTTGCGGCCAGCTCCCAAAAAAGCGAGTTGAAAAATGGAGCTCAGGGGCACTGCAATTCTCAAACCTGCAGAGATGTAAATGATAACTCTCGTCCACAAATAAATTGAGGGAAGGCATCGAAGAGGATTTGAAAGCAAGGCAGAATTGCAGCAAACCGATTTCAGGAGGTAGATTCGAATCGCCTTTAAAGCACATGAAAAGCGGCAAAACGTCGACAGTGATGCCCTTGGCCAAAAAGGGCGTATGCGTTTTTTCCTGAATATATTCAGGAAAAAACGCATACGCCCTTTTTGGCCAACCAAGCAACCTGGAAAGGCAAATCAGCGCTACAAAGAAGTCTCGCTTCCTATCGGTCAAAAGGGCCGTGCTGATAAAAGTGTCAAAACCAGAAATGCAGGACAGGCCATTGAGAAATGGGAGCCTTGCTACGCTGCTGGGCGGGATGCAAGTTGCCAACAGACACTCTGGAGAAATGTCCGGTGTGTCCTGAAACATCTAAAAAACACAGCCTAGAGAGCATAGGGCACTTCCACTCATGGGTGTACAAATTGGGAAAATTAAAAATCAGCAAGACACAGGCACCCCAAAGTTTAGGGCTGCTCTCTTGACAAGAACCTCCACTTCATTACACCTTAAATATCCCAGGAAAGAGAAAAATGGATAAAGAAGTTGTAGTCCTTATGTACAATGAAATATCACTCAGCCATGAAATCAATGTCCTCAGGCTAGTAGCAGCATGATGAGTGGATTTAGGTATGGCAATTCTAAGTGAAATAAGTCACACAGAAAAAGACACTTATCATAAGATATCACTTCTAGAGGGAATGTAAAAACCATTACACTTGAACTGAATTACAGAACAGAAAAAACTCACACATTTAGAAATCACAGTATGGCTGCTTAATGGGAAAGGTGAGGTGGGGTGATGCATAAAACAAGGGTTTCAAATTAGCTCAGATACCGTTCCTTAAACCCAATATGTAATAGACAAGACCTACTCCTTGCTCAGTGAACTGGACACAACACCCCCTATTCAGCGCACAAGTATATATCTGACTAGTAAGAATTTTAAAACTTATGTATTGATATCTCTCTGTAAGTGAGTCAAGTGGGTGTAAAGCGGCATAAACACAGCAGTGAAAAGCAGCTAAACCGCATTATAAAAATCAATTACTTTTAAAAACCCATGAAACAAAGACAGTGAAAGAGAGAGAAATCCTTACACAATTCATTCAGGGGCTGTGATGCAACCTGGATTGACCATATCTAGACCCAGAGCTCAATGAGACATAAGGGTGGACACTCTTGGGGCTGAGAGGTTTGGTGAGGTTGGGTGAGCAAACACAGACCTTTAAAGAAATACTGCGTGGTACCCATCCCATGGGTCCCAAATCTCCAGGTTCAAGGGCATCTTCCTACATCGAAAACATGCATGAGAAACCCAGAAGATGGAACACCGTGTGATCGGGAAAGTTTTCTAAAACGCACCTCATTTCTAATCTCGTTGTGCTCGGTTTCGCCATTCCAGCCGCTTTACTAGCAATCTCCCTACATGGAGCATCAGCACCTTTAACCTCCTGTTCCGTACAGGTGGCAATTTGTCCTGAGGATGAACGGGAAGAAGGGGGACCAATG
This sequence comes from Balaenoptera physalus, assembly GCF_965194825.1. Classification (NCBI taxonomy): domain Eukaryota; kingdom Metazoa; phylum Chordata; class Mammalia; order Artiodactyla; family Balaenopteridae; genus Balaenoptera; species Balaenoptera physalus. Next base: position 76,323 of record NW_028125382.1, read on the forward strand.
AGAGAGTAGCTCTAGGTGTTGGGACAGGCAAAGGTCACTCTATTTTCCCATCAGGAATAAGAATTAACCACAGGCTCAGCCTGGCCCCCGCAACCAGAATAGGGCCTGAAGCAATCCTGCGCTTTTGCGGCCAGCTCCCAAAAAAGCGAGTTGAAAAATGGAGCTCAGGGGCACTGCAATTCTCAAACCTGCAGAGATGTAAATGATAACTCTCGTCCACAAATAAATTGAGGGAAGGCAACGAAGAGGATTTGAAAGCAAGGCAGAATTGCAGGAAACAGATTTCAGGAGGTAGATTCGAATCGCCTTTAAAGCACATGAAAAGCGGCAAAACTTCGACAGTGATGCCCTTGGCCAAAAAGGGCGTATGCGTTTTTTCCTGAATATATTCAGGAAAAAACGCATACGCCCTTTTTGGCCAACCAAGCAACCTGGAAAGGCAAATCAGCGCTACAAAGAAGTCTCGCTTCCCATCGGTCAAAAGGGCCGTGCTGAAAAAAGTGTCAAAACCAGAAATGCAGGACAGGCCATTGAGAAATGGGAGCCTTGCTACGCTGATGGGCGGGATGTAAGTTGCCAACAGCCACTCTGGAAAAGTGTACGGTGTGTCCTGCAACATCTAAAAAACACAGCCTAGAGAGCATAGGGCACTTCCACTCATGGGTGTATAAATTGGGAAAACTAAAAATCAGCAAGACACAGGCACCCCAAAGTTTAGGGCTGCTCTCTTGACAAGAACCTCCACTTCATTACACCTTAAATATCCCAGGAAAGAGAAAAATGGATAAAGAAGTTGTAGTCCTTATGTACAGTGGAATATCACTCAGCCATGAAATCAATGTCCTCAGGCTAGTAGCAGCATGATGAGCGGATGTAGGTACGGCAATTCTAAGTGAAATAAGTCACTCAGAAAAAGACACTTATCATAAGATATCACTTCTAGAGGGAATGTAAAAACCATTACACTTGAACTGAATTACAAAACAGAAAAAACTGACACATTTAGAAAACACAGTATGGCTGCTTAACGGGAAAGGTGAGGTGGGGTGATGCATAAAACAAGGGTTTCAAATTAGCTCAGATACCGTTCCTTAAACCCAATATGTAATAGACAAGACCTACTCCTTGCTCAGTGAACTGGACACAACACCCCCTATTCAGCGCACAAGTATATATCTGACTAGTAAGAATTTTAAAACTTATGTATTGATATCTCTCTGTAAGTGAGTCAAGTGGGTGTAAAGCGGCATAAACACAGCAGTGAAAAGCAGCTAAACCCCATTATAAAAATCAATTACTTTTAAAAACCCATGAAACAAAGACAGTAAAAGAGAGAGAAATCCTTACACAATTCATTCAGGGGCTGTGATGCAACCTGGATTGACCATATCTAGACCCACAGCTGGATGAGACATAAGGGTGGACACTCTTGGGGCTGAGAGGTTTGGTGAGGTTGGGTGAGCAAACACAGACCTTTAAAGAAATACTGCGTGGTACCCATCCCATGGGTCCCAAATCTCCAGGTTCAAGGGCATCTTCCTACATCGAAAACATGCATGAGAAACCCAGAAGATGGAACACCGTGTGATCGGGAAAGGTTTCTAAAACGCACCTCATTTCTAATCTCCTTGTGCTCGTTTTCGCCATTCCAGCCGCTTTACTAGCAATCTCCCTACATGGAGCATCAGCACCTTTAACCTCCTGTTCCGTACAGGTGGCAATTTGTCCTGAGGATGAACGGGAAGAAGGGGGACCAATGAGAGAGTAGCTCTAGGTGTTGGGACAGGCACAGGTCACTCTATTTTCCCATCAGGAATAAGAATTAACCACAGGCTCAGCCTGGCCCCCGCAACCAGAATAGGGCCTGAAGCAATCCTGCGCTTTTGCGGCCAGCTCCCAAAAAAGCGAGTTGAAAAATGGAGCTCAGGGGCACTGCAATTCTCAAACCTGCAGAGATGTAAATGATAACTCTCGTCCACAAATAAATTGAGGGAAGGCATCGAAGAGGATTTGAAAGCAAGGCAGAATTGCAGCAAACCGATTTCAGGAGGTAGATTCGAATCGCCTTTAAAGCACATGAAAAGCGGCAAAACGTCGACAGTGATGCCCTTGGCCAAAAAGGGCGTATGCGTTTTTTCCTGAATATATTCAGGAAAAAACGCATACGCCCTTTTTGGCCAACCAAGCAACCTGGAAAGGCAAATCAGCGCTACAAAGAAGTCTCGCTTCCTATCGGTCAAAAGGGCCGTGCTGATAAAAGTGTCAAAACCAGAAATGCAGGACAGGCCATTGAGAAATGGGAGCCTTGCTACGCTGCTGGGCGGGATGCAAGTTGCCAACAGACACTCTGGAGAAATGTCCGGTGTGTCCTGAAACATCTAAAAAACACAGCCTAGAGAGCATAGGGCACTTCCACTCATGGGTGTACAAATTGGGAAAATTAAAAATCAGCAAGACACAGGCACCCCAAAGTTTAGGGCTGCTCTCTTGACAAGAACCTCCACTTCATTACACCTTAAATATCCCAGGAGAGAGAAAAATGGATAAAGAAGTTGTAGTCCTTATGTACAATGAAATATCACTCAGCCATGAAATCAATGTCCTCAGGCTAGTAGCAGCATGATGAGTGGATTTAGGTATGGCAATTCTAAGTGAAATAAGTCACACAGAAAAAGACACTTATCATAAGATATCACTTCTAGAGGGAATGTAAAAACCATTACACTTGAACTGAATTACAGAACAGAAAAAACTCACACATTTAGAAATCACAGTATGGCTGCTTAACGGGTAAGGTGAGGTGGGGTGATGCATAAAACAAGGGTTTCAAATTAGCTCAGATACCGTTCCTTAAACCCAATATGTAATAGACAAGACCTACTCCTTGCTCAGTGAACTGGACACAACACCCCCTATTCAGCGCACAAGTATATATCTGACTAGTAAGAATTTTAAAACTTATGTATTGATATCTCTCTGTAAGTGAGTCAAGTGGGTGTAAAGCGGCATAAACACAGCAGTGAAAAGCAGCTAAACCCCATTATAAAAATCAATTACTTTTAAAAACCCATGAAACAAAGACAGTGAAAGAGAGAGAAATCCTTACACAATTCATTCAGGGGCTGTGATGCAACCTGGATTGACCATATCTAGACCCACAGCTCAATGAGACATAAGGGTGGACACTCTTGGGGCTGAGAGGTTTGGTGAGGTTGGGTGAGCAAACACAGACCTTTAAAGAAATACTGCGTGGTACCCATCCCATGGGTCCCAAATCTCCAGGTTCAAGGGCATCTTCCTACATCGAAAACATGCATGAGAAACCCAGAAGATGGAACACCGTGTGATCGGGAAAGTTTTCTAAAACGCACCTCATTTCTAATCTCCTTGTGCTCGGTTTCGCCATTCCAGCCGCTTTACTAGCAATCTCCCTACATGGAGCATCAGCACCTTTAACCTCCTGTTCCGTACAGGTGGCAATTTGTCCTGAGGATGAACGGGAAGAAGGGGGACCAATGAGAGAGTAGCTCTAGGTGTTGGGACAGGCAAAGGTCACTCTATTTTCCCATCAGGAATAAGAATTAACCACAGGCTCAGCCTGGCCCCCGCAACCAGAATAGGGCCTGAAGCAATCCTGCGCTTTTGCGGCCAGCTCCCAAAAAAGCGAGTTGAAAAATGGAGCTCAGGGGCACTGCAATTCTCAAACCTGCAGAGATGTAAATGATAACTCTCGTCCACAAATAAATTGAGGGAAGGCAACGAAGAGGATTTGAAAGCAAGGCAGAATTGCAGGAAACAGATTTCAGGAGGTAGATTCGAATCGCCTTTAAAGCACATGAAAAGCGGCAAAACTTCGACAGTGATGCCCTTGGCCAAAAAGGGCGTATGCGTTTTTTCCTGAATATATTCAGGAAAAAACGCATACGCCCTTTTTGGCCAACCAAGCAACCTGGAAAGGCAAATCAGCGCTACAAAGAAGTCTCGCTTCCCATCGGTCAAAAGGGCCGTGCTGAAAAAAGTGTCAAAACCAGAAATGCAGGACAGGCCATTGAGAAATGGGAGCCTTGCTACGCTGATGGGCGGGATGTAAGTTGCCAACAGCCACTCTGGAAAAGTGTACGGTGTGTCCTGCAACATCTAAAAAACACAGCCTAGAGAGCATAGGGCACTTCCACTCATGGGTGTATAAATTGGGAAAACTAAAAATCAGCAAGACACAGGCACCCCAAAGTTTAGGGCTGCTCTCTTGACAAGAACCTCCACTTCATTACACCTTAAATATCCCAGGAAAGAGAAAAATGGATAAAGAAGTTGTAGTCCTTATGTACAGTGGAATATCACTCAGCCATGAAATCAATGTCCTCAGGCTAGTAGCAGCATGATGAGCGGATGTAGGTACGGCAATTCTAAGTGAAATAAGTCACTCAGAAAAAGACACTTATCATAAGATATCACTTCTAGAGGGAATGTAAAAACCATTACACTTGAACTGAATTACAAAACAGAAAAAACTGACACATTTAGAAAACACAGTATGGCTGCTTAACGGGAAAGGTGAGGTGGGGTGATGCATAAAACAAGGGTTTCAAATTAGCTCAGATACCGTTCCTTAAACCCAATATGTAATAGACAAGACCTACTCCTTGCTCAGTGAACTGGACACAACACCCCCTATTCAGCGCACAAGTATATATCTGACTAGTAAGAATTTTAAAACTTATGTATTGATATCTCTCTGTAAGTGAGTCAAGTGGGTGTAAAGCGGCATAAACACAGCAGTGAAAAGCAGCTAAACCCCATTATAAAAATCAATTACTTTTAAAAACCCATGAAACAAAGACAGTAAAAGAGAGAGAAATCCTTACACAATTCATTCAGGGGCTGTGATGCAACCTGGATTGACCATATCTAGACCCACAGCTGGATGAGACATAAGGGTGGACACTCTTGGGGCTGAGAGGTTTGGTGAGGTTGGGTGAGCAAACACAGACCTTTAAAGAAATACTGCGTGGTACCCATCCCATGGGTCCCAAATCTCCAGGTTCAAGGGCATCTTCCTACATCGAAAACATGCATGAGAAACCCAGAAGATGGAACACCGTGTGATCGGGAAAGGTTTCTAAAACGCACCTCATTTCTAATCTCCTTGTGCTCGTTTTCGCCATTCCAGCCGCTTTACTAGCAATCTCCCTACATGGAGCATCAGCACCTTTAACCTCCTGTTCCGTACAGGTGGCAATTTGTCCTGAGGATGAACGGGAAGAAGGGGGACCAATGAGAGAGTAGCTCTAGGTGTTGGGACAGGCACAGGTCACTCTATTTTCCCATCAGGAATAAGAATTAACCACAGGCTCAGCCTGGCCCCCGCAACCAGAATAGGGCCTGAAGCAATCCTGCGCTTTTGCGGCCAGCTCCCAAAAAAGCGAGTTGAAAAATGGAGCTCAGGGGCACTGCAATTCTCAAACCTGCAGAGATGTAAATGATAACTCTCGTCCACAAATAAATTGAGGGAAGGCATCGAAGAGGATTTGAAAGCAAGGCAGAATTGCAGCAAACCGATTTCAGGAGGTAGATTCGAATCGCCTTTAAAGCACATGAAAAGCGGCAAAACGTCGACAGTGATGCCCTTGGCCAAAAAGGGCGTATGCGTTTTTTCCTGAATATATTCAGGAAAAAACGCATACGCCCTTTTTGGCCAACCAAGCAACCTGGAAAGGCAAATCAGCGCTACAAAGAAGTCTCGCTTCCTATCGGTCAAAAGGGCCGTGCTGATAAAAGTGTCAAAACCAGAAATGCAGGACAGGCCATTGAGAAATGGGAGCCTTGCTACGCTGCTGGGCGGGATGCAAGTTGCCAACAGACACTCTGGAGAAATGTCCGGTGTGTCCTGAAACATCTAAAAAACACAGCCTAGAGAGCATAGGGCACTTCCACTCATGGGTGTACAAATTGGGAAAATTAAAAATCAGCAAGACACAGGCACCCCAAAGTTTAGGGCTGCTCTCTTGACAAGAACCTCCACTTCATTACACCTTAAATATCCCAGGAGAGAGAAAAATGGATAAAGAAGTTGTAGTCCTTATGTACAATGAAATATCACTCAGCCATGAAATCAATGTCCTCAGGCTAGTAGCAGCATGATGAGTGGATTTAGGTATGGCAATTCTAAGTGAAATAAGTCACACAGAAAAAGACACTTATCATAAGATATCACTTCTAGAGGGAATGTAAAAACCATTACACTTGAACTGAATTACAGAACAGAAAAAACTCACACATTTAGAAATCACAGTATGGCTGCTTAACGGGTAAGGTGAGGTGGGGTGATGCATAAAACAAGGGTTTCAAATTAGCTCAGATACCGTTCCTTAAACCCAATATGTAATAGACAAGACCTACTCCTTGCTCAGTGAACTGGACACAACACCCCCTATTCAGCGCACAAGTATATATCTGACTAGTAAGAATTTTAAAACTTATGTATTGATATCTCTCTGTAAGTGAGTCAAGTGGGTGTAAAGCGGCATAAACACAGCAGTGAAAAGCAGCTAAACCCCATTATAAAAATCAATTACTTTTAAAAACCCATGAAACAAAGACAGTGAAAGAGAGAGAAATCCTTACACAATTCATTCAGGGGCTGTGATGCAACCTGGATTGACCATATCTAGACCCACAGCTCAATGAGACATAAGGGTGGACACTCTTGGGGCTGAGAGGTTTGGTGAGGTTGGGTGAGCAAACACAGACCTTTAAAGAAATACTGCGTGGTACCCATCCCATGGGTCCCAAATCTCCAGGTTCAAGGGCATCTTCCTACATCGAAAACATGCATGAGAAACCCAGAAGATGGAACACCGTGTGATCGGGAAAGTTTTCTAAAACGCACCTCATTTCTAATCTCCTTGTGCTCGGTTTCGCCATTCCAGCCGCTTTACTAGCAATCTCCCTACATGGAGCATCAGCACCTTTAACCTCCTGTTCCGTACAGGTGGCAATTTGTCCTGAGGATGAACGGGAAGAAGGGGGACCAATGAGAGAGTAGCTCTAGGTGTTGGGACAGGCAAAGGTCACTCTATTTTCCCATCAGGAATAAGAATTAACCACAGGCTCAGCCTGGCCCCCGCAACCAGAATAGGGCCTGAAGCAATCCTGCGCTTTTGCGGCCAGCTCCCAAAAAAGCGAGTTGAAAAATGGAGCTCAGGGGCACTGCAATTCTCAAACCTGCAGAGATGTAAATGATAACTCTCGTCCACAAATAAATTGAGGGAAGGCAACGAAGAGGATTTGAAAGCAAGGCAGAATTGCAGGAAACAGATTTCAGGAGGTAGATTCGAATCGCCTTTAAAGCACATGAAAAGCGGCAAAACGTCGACAGTGATGCCCTTGGCCAAAAAGGGCGTATGCGTTTTTTCCTGAATATATTCAGGAAAAAACGCATACGCCCTTTTTGGCCAACCAAGCAACCTGGAAAGGCAAATCAGCGCTACAAAGAAGTCTCGCTTCCCATCGGTCAAAAGGGCCGTGCTGAAAAAAGTGTCAAAACCAGAAATGCAGGACAGGCCATTGAGAAATGGGAGCCTTGCTACGCTGATGGGCGGGATGTAAGTTGCCAACAGCCACTCTGGAAAAGTGTACGGTGTGTCCTGCAACATCTAAAAAACACAGCCTAGAGAGCATAGGGCACTTCCACTCATGGGTGTATAAATTGGGAAAACTAAAAATCAGCAAGACACAGGCACCCCAAAGTTTAGGGCTGCTCTCTTGACAAGAACCTCCACTTCATTACACCTTAAATATCCCAGGAAAGAGAAAAATGGATAAAGAAGTTGTAGTCCTTATGTACAGTGGAATATCACTCAGCCATGAAATCAATGTCCTCAGGCTAGTAGCAGCATGATGAGCGGATTTAGGTACGGCAATTCTAAGTGAAATAAGTCACTCAGAAAAAGACACTTATCATAAGATATCACTTCTAGAGGGAATGTAAAAACCATTACACTTGAACTGAATTACAAAACAGAAAAAACTGACACATTTAGAAAACATAGTATGGCTGCTTAACGGGAAAGGTGAGGTGGGGTGATGCATAAAACAAGGGTTTCAAATTAGCTCAGATACCGTTCCTTAAACCCAATATGTAATAGACAAGACCTACTCCTTGCTCAGTGAACTGGACACAACACCCCCTATTCAGCGCACAAGTATATATCTGACTAGTAAGAATTTTAAAACTTATGTATTGATATCTCTCTGTAAGTGAGTCAAGTGGGTGTAAAGCGGCATAAACACAGCAGTGAAAAGCAGCTAAACCCCATTATAAAAATCAATTACTTTTAAAAACCCATGAAACAAAGACAGTGAAAGAGAGAGAAATTCTTACACAATTCATTCAGGGGCTGTGATGCAACCTGGATTGACCATATCTAGACCCACAGCTGGATGAGACATAAGGGTGGACACTCTTGGGGCTGAGAGGTTTGGTGAGGTTGGGTGAGCAAACACAGACCTTTAAAGAAATACTGCGTGGTACCCATCCCATGGGTCCCAAATCTCCAGGTTCAAGGGCATCTTCCTACATCGAAAACATGCATGAGAAACCCAGAAGATGGAACACCGTGTGATCGGGAAAGGTTTCTAAAACGCACCTCATTTCTAATCTCCTTGTGCTCGGTTTCGCCATTCCAGCCGCTTTACTAGCAATCTCCCTACATGGAGCATCAGCACCTTTAACCTCCTGTTCCGTACAGGTGGCAATTTGTCCTGAGGATGAACGGGAAGAAGGGGGACCAATGAGAGAGTAGCTCTAGGTGTTGGGACAGGCACAGGCCACTCTATTTTCCCATCAGGAATAAGAATTAACCACAGGCTCAGCCTGGCCCCCGCAACCAGAATAGGGCCTGAAGCAATCCTGCGCTTTTGCGGCCAGCTCCCAAAAAAGCGAGTTGAAAAATGGAGCTCAGGGGCACTGCAATTCTCAAACCTGCAGAGATGTAAATGATAACTCTCGTCCACAAATAAATTGAGGGAAGGCATCGAAGAGGATTTGAAAGCAAGGCAGAATTGCAGCAAACCGATTTCAGGAGGTAGATTCGAATCGCCTTTAAAGCACATGAAAAGCGGCAAAACGTCGACAGTGATGCCCTTGGCCAAAAAGGGCGTATGCGTTTTTTCCTGAATATATTCAGGAAAAAACGCATACGCCCTTTTTGGCCAACCAAGCAACCTGGAAAGGCAAATCAGCGCTACAAAGAAGTCTCGCTTCCTATCGGTCAAAAGGGCCGTGCTGATAAAAGTGTCAAAACCAGAAATGCAGGACAGGCCATTGAGAAATGGGAGCCTTGCTACGCTGCTGGGCGGGATGCAAGTTGCCAACAGACACTCTGGAGAAATGTCCGGTGTGTCCTGAAACATCTAAAAAACACAGCCTAGAGAGCATAGGGCACTTCCACTCATGGGTGTACAAATTGGGAAAATTAAAAATCAGCAAGACACAGGAACCCCAAAGTTTAGGGCTGCTCTCTTGACAAGAACCTCCACTTCATTACACCTTAAATATCCCAGGAGAGAGAAAAATGGATAAAGAAGTTGTAGTCCTTATGTACAATGAAATATCACTCAGCCATGAAATCAATGTCCTCAGGCTAGTAGCAGCATGATGAGTGGATTTAGGTATGGCAATTCTAAGTGAAATAAGTCACACAGAAAAAGACACTTATCATAAGATATCACTTCTAGAGGGAATGTAAAAACCATTACAATTGAACTGAATAACAAAACAGAAAAAACTCACACATTTAGAAAACACAGTATGGCTGCTTAACGGGAAAGGTGAGGTGGGGTGATGCATAAAACAAGGGTTTCAAATTAGCTCAGATACCGTTCCTTAAACCCAATATGTAATAGACAAGACCTACTCCTTGCTCAGTGAACTGGACACAACACCCCCTATTCAGCGCACAAGTATATATCTGACTAGTAAGAATTTTAAAACTTATGTATTGATATCTCTCTGTAAGTGAGTCAAGTGGGTGTAAAGCGGCATAAACACAGCAGTGAAAAGCAGCTAAACCCCATTATAAAAATAAATTACTTTTAAAAACCCATGAAACAAAGACAGTGAAAGAGAGAGAAATCCTTACACAATTCATTCAGGGGCTGTGATGCAACCTGGATTGACCATATCTAGACCCACAGCTCAATGAGACATAAGGGTGGACACTCTTGGGTCTGAGAGGTTTGGTGAGGTTGGGTGAGCAAACACAGACCCTTTAAAGAAATACTGCGTGGTACCCATCGCATGGGTCCCAAATCTCCAGGTTCAAGGGCATCTTCCTACATCGAAAACATGCATGAGAAACCCAGAAGATGGTACACCGTGTGATCGGGAAAGGTTTCTAAAACGCACCTCATTTCTAATCTCCTTGTGCTCGGTTTCGCCATTTCAGCCGCTTTACTAGCAATCTCCCTACTTGGAGCATCAGGAACTTTAACCTCCTGATCCGTACAGGAGGCAATTTTTCCTGAGGATGAACGGGAAGAAGGGGGACCAATGAGAGAGTAGCTCTAGGTGTTGGGACAGGCACAGGTCACTCTATTTTCCCATCAGGAAGAAGAATTAACCACAGGCTCAGCCTGGCCCCCACAACCAGAATAGGGCCTGAAGCAATCCTTTGCTTTTGCGGCCAGCTCCCAAAAAAGAGAGTTGAAAAATGGAGTTCAGGGGCACTGCAATTCTCCAACCTGCAGAGTAATAAATGATAACTCTCGTCCACAAATAAATTGAGGGAAGGCAACGAAGAGGATTTGAAAGCAAGGCAGAATTGCAGGAAACAGATTTCAGGAGGTAGATTCGAATCGCCTTTAAAGAACATGAAAAGCAGCAAAACGTCGACAGTGATGCCCTTGGCCAAAAAGGGCGTATGCGTTTTTTCCTGAATAGATTCAGAAAAAAACGCATACGCCCATTTTGGCCAACCAAGCAACCTGGAAAGGCAAATCAGCGCTACAAAGAAGTCTCGCTTCCCATTGGTCAAAAGGGCCATGCTGAAAAAAGTGTCAAAACCAGAAATGCAGGACAGGCCATGGAGAAATGGGAGCCTTGCTACGCTGATGGGCGGGATGTAAATTGCCAACAGCCACTCCGCAGAAGTGTACTGTGTGTCCTGAAACGTCTAAAAAACACAGCCTAGAGAGCATAGGGCACATCCACTCATGGGTGTTTAAATTGGGAAAACTAAAAATCAGCAAGACACAGGCACCCCAAAGTTTAGGGCTGCTCTCTTGACAAGAACCTCCACTTCATTTCACCTTAAGTATCCCAGGAAAGAGAAAAATGGATAAAGAAGTTGTGGTCCTTATGTACAATGGAATATCACTCAGCCATGAAATCAATGTCATAAGGCTAGTAGCAGCATGATGAGTGGATTTAGGTACGGCGATTCTAAGTGAAATAAGTCACAAAGAAAAAGACACTTATCATAAGATATCACTTCTAGACGGAATGTAAAAACCGTTACACTTGAATTGAATTACAAAACAGAACAGACTCACACATTTAGAAAAAACACTATGGCTGCTTAACGGGAAAGGTGAGGTGGGGTGATGCATCAAACAAGGGTTTCAAATTAGCTCAGATACAGTTCAAAAAACGTAATATGTAATAGACAAGACCTACTCCTTGCTCAGTAATCTGGACTCAACACCCCTTATTCAGTGAACAGGTATATATCTGACTAGTAAGAATTTTAAAACCTATGTATTGATATCTCTCTGTAAGTGAGTCTAGTGGGTATAAAGCGGCATAAACACAGCAGTGAAAAGCAGCTAAATCCCATTATAAAAATTAATTACTTTTAAAAACCCATGAAACAAAGACAGTGAAAGAGAGAGAAATTCTTACACAATACATTCAGGGGCTGTGATGCAACCTGGATTGACCATATCTAGACCCACAGCTGGATGAGACATAAGGGTGGACACTCTTGGGGCTGAGAGGTTTGGTGAGGTTGGGTGAGCAAACGCAGACCCTTGAAAGAAATACTGCGTGGTACCCATCCCATGGGTCCCAAATCTCCAGGTTCAAGGGCATCTTCCTACATCGAAAACATGCATGAGAAACCCAGAAGATGGAACACCGTGTCATGGGGAAAGGTTTCTAAAACACACCTCATTTCTAATCTCCTTGTGCTCGGTTTCGCCATTCCAGCCGCTTTACTAACAATCTCCCTACTTGGAGCATCAGCACCTTTAACCTCCTGTTCCGTACAGGTGGCAATTTGTCCTGAGGATGAACGGGAAGAAGGAGGACCAATGAGAGAGTAGCTCTAGGTGTTGGGACAGGCACAGGTCACTCTATTTTCCCATCAGGAAGAAGAAATAACCACAGGCTCAGCCTGGCCCACACAACCAAAATAGGGCCTGAAGCTATCCTGCGCTTTTGCGGCCAGCTCACAAAAAAGCGAGTTGAAAAATGGAGCTCAAGGGCACTGCAATTCTCAAAGATATCTGCAGAGATATAAATGATAACTCTCGTCCACAAATAAATTGAGGGAAGGCAACAAAGAGGATTTGAAAGCAATGCAGAATTGCAGCAAACCGATTTCAGGAGGTAGATTCGAATCGCCTTTGAAGCACATGAAAAGTGGCAAAACGTCGACAGTGATGCCCTTGGCCAAAAAGGGCGTATGCGTTTTTTACTGAATATATTCTGGAAAAAACGCATACGCCCTTTTTGGCCAACCAAGCAACCTGGAAAGGCAAATCAGCGCTACAAAGAAGTCTCGCTTCCCATTGGTCAAAAGGGCCATGCTGAAAAAAGTGTCAAAACCAGAAATGCAGGACAGGCCATTGAGAAATGGGAGCCTAGCTAGGCTGATGGGCGGGATGTAAATTGCCAACAGACACTCTGGAGAAGTGTACGGTGTGTCCTGAAACATCTAAAAAACACAGCCTAGAGAGCATAGGGCACTTCCACTCATGGGTGTATAAATTGGGAAAACTAAAAATCAGCAAGACACAGGCACCCCAAAGTTTAGGGCTGCTCTCTTGGCAAGAACCTCCACTTCATTACACCTTAAATATCCCAGGAAAGAGAAAAATGGATAAAGAAGTAGTGGTCCTTATGTACAATGGAATATCACTCAGCCATGAAATCAATGTCATAAGGGTAGTAGCAGCATGATGAGTGGATTTAGGTACGGCGATTCTAAGTGAAATAAGTCACAAAGAAAAAGACACTTATCATAAGATATCACTTCTAGAGGGAATGTAAAAACCGTTAAACTTGAACTGAATTACAAAACAGAACAAACTCACACATTTAGAAAACACACTATGGCTGCTTAACGGGAAAGGTGAGGTGGGGTGATTCATAAAACAAGGGTTTCAAATTAGCTCAGATACCGTTCCTTAAACCCAATATGTCACAGACAAGACCTACTCCTTGCTCAGTGAACTGGACTCAACACCTCCTATTCAGCGCACAAGTATATATCTGACTAGTAAGAATTTTAAAACTTATGTATTGATATCTCTCTGTAAGTGAGTCAAGTGGGTGTAAAGCGGCATAAACACAGCAGTGAAAAGCAGCTAAACCCCATTATAAAAATAAATTACTTTTAAAAACCCATGAAACAAAGACAGTGAAAGAGAGAGAAATTCTTACACAATTCATTCAGGGGCTGTGATGCAACCTGGATTGACCATATCTAGACCCACAGCTGGATGAGACATAAGGGTGGACACTCTTGGGGCTGAGAGGTTTGGTGAGGCTGGGTGAGCAAACACAGACCCTTTAAAGAAATACTGCGTGGTACCCATCCCATGGGTCCCAAATCTCCAGGTTCAAGGGCATCTTCCTACAACGAAAACATGCATGAGAAACCCAGAAGATGGTACACCGTGTGATCGGGAAAGGTTTCTAAAACGCACCTCATTTCTAATCTCCTTGTGCTCGGTTTCGCCATTCCAGCCGCTTTACTAGCAATCTCCCTACTTGGAGCATCAGCAACTTTAACCTCCTGTTCCGTACAGGTGGCAATTTGTCCTGAGGATGAACGGGAAGAAGGGGGACCAATGAGAGAGTAGCTCAAGGTGTTGGGACAGGCACAGGTCACTCTATTTTCCCATCAGGAAAAAGAATTAACCACAGGCTCAGCCTGGCCCCCGCAACCAGAATAGTGCCTGAAGCAATCCTGCGCTTTTGCGGCCAGCTCCCAAAAAAGCGAGTTGAAAAATGGAGCTCAGGGGCACTGCAATTCTCAAACCTGCAAAGATGTAAATGATAACTCTCGTCCACAAATAAATTGAGGGAAGGCAACGAAGAGGATTTGAAAGCAAGGCAGAATTGCAGCAAACCGATTTCAGGAGGTAGATTCGAATCGCCTTTAAAGCACATGAAAAGCGGCAAAACGTCGACAGTGATGCCCTTGGCCAAAAAGGGCGTATGCGTTTTTTCCTGAATATATTCAGGAAAAAACGCATACGCCCTTTTTGGCCAACCAAGCAACCTGGAAAGGCAAATCAGCGCTACAAAGAAGTCTCGCTTCCTATCGGTCAAAAGGGCCGTGCTGATAAAAGTGTCAAAACCAGAAATGCAGGACAGGCCATTGAGAAATGGGAGCCTTGCTACGCTGCTGGGCGGGATGCAAGTTGCCAACAGACACTCTGGAGAAATGTCCGGTGTGTCCTGAAACATCTAAAAAACACAGCCTAGAGAGCATAGGGCACTTCCACTCATGGGTGTACAAATTGGGAAAATTAAAAATCAGCAAGACACAGGCACCCCAAAGTTTAGGGCTGCTCTCTTGACAAGAACCTCCACTTCATTACACCTTAAATATCCCAGGAGAGAGAAAAATGGATAAAGAAGTTGTAGTCCTTATGTACAATGAAATATCACTCAGCCATGAAATCAATGTCCTCAGGCTAGTAGCAGCATGATGAGTGGATTTAGGTATGGCAATTCTAAGTGAAATAAGTCACACAGAAAAAGACACTTATCATAAGATATCACTTCTAGAGGGAATGTAAAAACCATTACACTTGAACTGAATTACAGAACAGAAAAAACTCACACATTTAGAAATCACAGTATGGCTGCTTAACGGGAAAGGTGAGGTGGGGTGATGCATAAAACAAGGGTTTCAAATTAGCTCAGATACCGTTCCTTAAACCCAATATGTAATAGACAAGACCTACTCCTTGCTCAGTGAACTGGACACAACACCCCCTATTCAGCGCACAAGTATATATCTGACTAGTAAGAATTTTAAAACTTATGTATTGATATCTCTCTGTAAGTGAGTCAAGTGGGTGTAAAGCGGCATAAACACAGCAGTGAAAAGCAGCTAAACCCCATTATAAAAATCAATTACTTTTAAAAACCCATGAAACAAAGACAGTGAAAGAGAGAGAAATCCTTACACAATTCATTCAGGGGCTGTGATGCAACCTGGATTGACCATATCTAGACCCACAGCTCAATGAGACATAAGGGTGGACACTCTTGGGGCTGAGAGGTTTGGTGAGGTTGGGTGAGCAAACACAGACCTTTAAAGAAATACTGCGTGGTACCCATCCCATGGGTCCCAAATCTCCAGGTTCAAGGGCATCTTCCTACATCGAAAACATGCATGAGAAACCCAGAAGATGGAACACCGTGTGATCGGGAAAGTTTTCTAAAACGCACCTCATTTCTAATCTCCTTGTGCTCGGTTTCGCCATTCCAGCCGCTTTACTAGCAATCTCCCTACATGGAGCATCAGCACCTTTAACCTCCTGTTCCGTACAGGTGGCAATTTGTCCTGAGGATGAACGGGAAGAAGGGGGACCAATGAGAGAGTAGCTCTAGGTGTTGGGACAGGCAAAGGTCACTCTATTTTCCCATCAGGAATAAGAATTAACCACAGGCTCAGCCTGGCCCCCGCAACCAGAATAGGGCCTGAAGCAATCCTGCGCTTTTGCGGCCAGCTCCCAAAAAAGCGAGTTGAAAAATGGAGCTCAGGGGCACTGCAATTCTCAAACCTGCAGAGATGTAAATGATAACTCTCGTCCACAAATAAATTGAGGGAAGGCAACGAAGAGGATTTGAAAGCAAGGCAGAATTGCAGGAAACAGATTTCAGGAGGTAGATTCGAATCGCCTTTAAAGCACATGAAAAGCGGCAAAACGTCGACAGTGATGCCCTTGGCCAAAAAGGGCGTATGCGTTTTTTCCTGAATATATTCAGGAAAAAACGCATACGCCCTTTTTGGCCAACCAAGCAACCTGGAAAGGCAAATCAGTGCTACAAAGAAGTCTCGCTTCCCATCGGTCAAAAGGGCCGTGCTGAAAAAAGTGTCAAAACCAGAAATGCAGGACAGGCCATTGAGAAATGGGAGCCTTGCTACGCTGATGGGCGGGATGTAAGTTGCCAACAGCCACTCTGGAAAAGTGTACGGTGTGTCCTGCAACATCTAAAAAACACAGCCTAGAGAGCATAGGGCACTTCCACTCATGGGTGTATAAATTGGGAAAACTAAAAATCAGCAAGACACAGGCACCCCAAAGTTTAGGGCTGCTCTCTTGACAAGAACCTCCACTTCATTACACCTTAAATATCCCAGGAAAGAGAAAAATGGATAAAGAAGTTGTAGTCCTTATGTACAGTGGAATATCACTCAGCCATGAAATCAATGTCCTCAGGCTAGTAGCAGCATGATGAGCGGATTTAGGTACGGCAATTCTAAGTGAAATAAGTCACTCAGAAAAAGACACTTATCATAAGATATCACTTCTAGAGGGAATGTAAAAACCATTACACTTGAACTGAATTACAAAACAGAAAAAACTGACACATTTAGAAAACATAGTATGGCTGCTTAACGGGAAAGGTGAGGTGGGGTGATGCATAAAACAAGGGTTTCAAATTAGCTCAGATACCGTTCCTTAAACCCAATATGTAATAGACAAGACCTACTCCTTGCTCAGTGAACTGGACACAACACCCCCTATTCAGCGCACAAGTATATATCTGACTAGTAAGAATTTTAAAACTTATGTATTGATATCTCTCTGTAAGTGAGTCAAGTGGGTGTAAAGCGGCATAAACACAGCAGTGAAAAGCAGCTAAACCCCATTATAAAAATCAATTACTTTTAAAAACCCATGAAACAAAGACAGTGAAAGAGAGAGAAATTCTTACACAATTCATTCAGGGGCTGTGATGCAACCTGGATTGACCATATCTAGACCCACAGCTGGATGAGACATAAGGGTGGACACTCTTGGGGCTGAGAGGTTTGGTGAGGTTGGGTGAGCAAACACAGACCTTTAAAGAAATACTGCGTGGTACCCATCCCATGGGTCCCAAATCTCCAGGTTCAAGGGCATCTTCCTACATCGAAAACATGCATGAGAAACCCAGAAGATGGAACACCGTGTGATCGGGAAAGGTTTCTAAAACGCACCTCATTTCTAATCTCCTTGTGCTCGGTTTCGCCATTCCAGCCGCTTTACTAGCAATCTCCCTACATGGAGCATCAGCACCTTTAACCTCCTGTTCCGTACAGGTGGCAATTTGTCCTGAGGATGAACGGGAAGAAGGGGGACCAATGAGAGAGTAGCTCTAGGTGTTGGGACAGGCACAGGCCACTCTATTTTCCCATCAGGAATAAGAATTAACCACAGGCTCAGCCTGGCCCCCGCAACCAGAATAGGGCCTGAAGCAATCCTGCGCTTTTGCGGCCAGCTCCCAAAAAAGCGAGTTGAAAAATGGAGCTCAGGGGCACTGCAATTCTCAAACCTGCAGAGATGTAAATGATAACTCTCGTCCACAAATAAATTGAGGGAAGGCATCGAAGAGGATTTGAAAGCAAGGCAGAATTGCAGCAAACCGATTTCAGGAGGTAGATTCGAATCGCCTTTAAAGCACATGAAAAGCGGCAAAACGTCGACAGTGATGCCCTTGGCCAAAAAGGGCGTATGCGTTTTTTCCTGAATATATTCAGGAAAAAACGCATACGCCCTTTTTGGCCAACCAAGCAACCTGGAAAGGCAAATCAGCGCTACAAAGAAGTCTCGCTTCCTATCGGTCAAAAGGGCCGTGCTGATAAAAGTGTCAAAACCAGAAATGCAGGACAGGCCATTGAGAAATGGGAGCCTTGCTACGCTGCTGGGCGGGATGCAAGTTGCCAACAGACACTCTGGAGAAATGTCCGGTGTGTCCTGAAACATCTAAAAAACACAGCCTAGAGAGCATAGGGCACTTCCACTCATGGGTGTACAAATTGGGAAAATTAAAAATCAGCAAGACACAGGAACCCCAAAGTTTAGGGCTGCTCTCTTGACAAGAACCTCCACTTCATTACACCTTAAATATCCCAGGAGAGAGAAAAATGGATAAAGAAGTTGTAGTCCTTATGTACAATGAAATATCACTCAGCCATGAAATCAATGTCCTCAGGCTAGTAGCAGCATGATGAGTGGATTTAGGTATGGCAATTCTAAGTGAAATAAGTCACACAGAAAAAGACACTTATCATAAGATATCACTTCTAGAGGGAATGTAAAAACCATTACAATTGAACTGAATAACAAAACAGAAAAAACTCACACATTTAGAAAACACAGTATGGCTGCTTAACGGGAAAGGTGAGGTGGGGTGATGCATAAAACAAGGGTTTCAAATTAGCTCAGATACCGTTCCTTAAACCCAATATGTAATAGACAAGACCTACTCCTTGCTCAGTGAACTGGACACAACACCCCCTATTCAGCGCACAAGTATATATCTGACTAGTAAGAATTTTAAAACTTATGTATTGATATCTCTCTGTAAGTGAGTCAAGTGGGTGTAAAGCGGCATAAACACAGCAGTGAAAAGCAGCTAAACCCCATTATAAAAATAAATTACTTTTAAAAACCCATGAAACAAAGACAGTGAAAGAGAGAGAAATCCTTACACAATTCATTCAGGGGCTGTGATGCAACCTGGATTGACCATATCTAGACCCACAGCTCAATGAGACATAAGGGTGGACACTCTTGGGTCTGAGAGGTTTGGTGAGGTTGGGTGAGCAAACACAGACCCTTTAAAGAAATACTGCGTGGTACCCATCGCATGGGTCCCAAATCTCCAGGTTCAAGGGCATCTTCCTACATCGAAAACATGCATGAGAAACCCAGAAGATGGTACACCGTGTGATCGGGAAAGGTTTCTAAAACACACCTCATTTCTAATCTCCTTGTGCTCGGTTTCGCCATTTCAGCCGCTTTACTAGCAATCTCCCTACTTGGAGCATCAGGAACTTTAACCTCCTGATCCGTACAGGAGGCAATTTTTCCTGAGGATGAACGGGAAGAAGGGGGACCAATGAGAGAGTAGCTCTAGGTGTTGGGACAGGCACAGGTCACTCTATTTTCCCATCAGGAAGAAGAATTAACCACAGGCTCAGCCTGGCCCCCACAACCAGAATAGGGCCTGAAGCAATCCTTTGCTTTTGCGGCCAGCTCCCAAAAAAGAGAGTTGAAAAATGGAGTTCAGGGGCACTGCAATTCTCCAACCTGCAGAGTAATAAATGATAACTCTCGTCCACAAATAAATTGAGGGAAGGCAACGAAGAGGATTTGAAAGCAAGGCAGAATTGCAGGAAACAGATTTCAGGAGGTAGATTCGAATCGCCTTTAAAGAACATGAAAAGCAGCAAAACGTCGACAGTGATGCCCTTGGCCAAAAAGGGCGTATGCGTTTTTTCCTGAATAGATTCAGAAAAAAACGCATACGCCCATTTTGGCCAACCAAGCAACCTGGAAAGGCAAATCAGCGCTACAAAGAAGTCTCGCTTCCCATTGGTCAAAAGGGCCATGCTGAAAAAAGTGTCAAAACCAGAAATGCAGGACAGGCCATGGAGAAATGGGAGCCTTGCTACGCTGATGGGCGGGATGTAAATTGCCAACAGCCACTCCGCAGAAGTGTACTGTGTGTCCTGAAACGTCTAAAAAACACAGCCTAGAGAGCATAGGGCACATCCACTCATGGGTGTTTAAATTGGGAAAACTAAAAATCAGCAAGACACAGGCACCCCAAAGTTTAGGGCTGCTCTCTTGACAAGAACCTCCACTTCATTTCACCTTAAGTATCCCAGGAAAGAGAAAAATGGATAAAGAAGTTGTGGTCCTTATGTACAATGGAATATCACTCAGCCATGAAATCAATGTCATAAGGCTAGTAGCAGCATGATGAGTGGATTTAGGTACGGCGATTCTAAGTGAAATAAGTCACAAAGAAAAAGACACTTATCATAAGATATCACTTCTAGACGGAATGTAAAAACCGTTACACTTGAATTGAATTACAAAACAGAACAGACTCACACATTTAGAAAAAACACTATGGCTGCTTAACGGGAAAGGTGAGGTGGGGTGATGCATCAAACAAGGGTTTCAAATTAGCTCAGATACAGTTCAAAAAACGTAATATGTAATAGACAAGACCTACTCCTTGCTCAGTAATCTGGACTCAACACCCCTTATTCAGTGAACAGGTATATATCTGACTAGTAAGAATTTTAAAACCTATGTATTGATATCTCTCTGTAAGTGAGTCTAGTGGGTATAAAGCGGCATAAACACAGCAGTGAAAAGCAGCTAAATCCCATTATAAAAATTAATTACTTTTAAAAACCCATGAAACAAAGACAGTGAAAGAGAGAGAAATTCTTACACAATACATTCAGGGGCTGTGATGCAACCTGGATTGACCATATCTAGACCCACAGCTGGATGAGACATAAGGGTGGACACTCTTGGGGCTGAGAGGTTTGGTGAGGTTGGGTGACCAAACGCAGACCCTTTAAACAAATACTGCGTGGTACCCATCCCATGGGTCCCAAATCTCCAGGTTCAAGGGCATCTTCCTACATCGAAAACATGCATGAGAAACCCAGAAGATGGAACACCGTGTCATGGGGAAAGGTTTCTAAAACACACCTCATTTCTAATCTCCTTGTGCTCGGTTTCGCCATTCCAGCCGCTTTACTAACAATCTCCCTACTTGGAGCATCAGCACCTTTAACCTCCTGTTCCGTACAGGTGGCAATTTGTCCTGAGGATGAACGGGAAGAAGGAGGACCAATGAGAGAGTAGCTCTAGGTGTTGGGACAGGCACAGGTCACTCTATTTTCCCATCAGGAAGAAGAAATAACCACAGGCTCAGCCTGGCCCACACAACCAAAATAGGGCCTGAAGCTATCCTGCGCTTTTGCGGCCAGCTCACAAAAAAGCGAGTTGAAAAATGGAGCTCAAGGGCACTGCAATTCTCAAAGATATCTGCAGAGATATAAATGATAACTCTCGTCCACAAATAAATTGAGGGAAGGCAACAAAGAGGATTTGAAAGCAATGCAGAATTGCAGCAAACCGATTTCAGGAGGTAGATTCGAATCGCCTTTGAAGCACATGAAAAGTGGCAAAACGTCGACAGTGATGCCCTTGGCCAAAAAGGGCGTATGCGTTTTTTACTGAATATATTCTGGAAAAAACGCATACGCCCTTTTTGGCCAACCAAGCAACCTGGAAAGGCAAATCAGCGCTACAAAGAAGTCTCGCTTCCCATTGGTCAAAAGGGCCATGCTGAAAAAAGTGTCAAAACCAGAAATGCAGGACAGGCCATTGAGAAATGGGAGCCTAGCTAGGCTGATGGGCGGGATGTAAATTGCCAACAGACACTCTGGAGAAGTGTACGGTGTGTCCTGAAACATCTAAAAAACACAGCCTAGAGAGCATAGGGCACTTCCACTCATGGGTGTATAAATTGGGAAAACTAAAAATCAGCAAGACACAGGCACCCCAAAGTTTAGGGCTGCTCTCTTGGCAAGAACCTCCACTTCATTACACCTTAAATATCCCAGGAAAGAGAAAAATGGATAAAGAAGTAGTGGTCCTTATGTACAATGGAATATCACTCAGCCATGAAATCAATGTCATAAGGGTAGTAGCAGCATGATGAGTGGATTTAGGTACGGCGATTCTAAGTGAAATAAGTCACAAAGAAAAAGACACTTATCATAAGATATCACTTCTAGAGGGAATGTAAAAACCGTTAAACTTGAACTGAATTACAAAACAGAACAAACTCACACATTTAGAAAACACACTATGGCTGCTTAACGGGAAAGGTGAGGTGGGGTGATTCATAAAACAAGGGTTTCAAATTAGCTCAGATACCGTTCCTTAAACCCAATATGTCACAGACAAGACCTACTCCTTGCTCAGTGAACTGGACTCAACACCTCCTATTCAGCGCACAAGTATATATCTGACTAGTAAGAATTTTAAAACTTATGTATTGATATCTCTCTGTAAGTGAGTCAAGTGGGTGTAAAGCGGCATAAACACAGCAGTGAAAAGCAGCTAAACCCCATTATAAAAATAAATTACTTTTAAAAACCCATGAAACAAAGACAGTGAAAGAGAGAGAAATTCTTACACAATTCATTCAGGGGCTGTGATGCAACCTGGATTGACCATATCTAGACCCACAGCTGGATGAGACATAAGGGTGGACACTCTTGGGGCTGAGAGGTTTGGTGAGGCTGGGTGAGCAAACACAGACCCTTTAAAGAAATACTGCGTGGTACCCATCCCATGGGTCCCAAATCTCCAGGTTCAAGGGCATCTTCCTACAACGAAAACATGCATGAGAAACCCAGAAGATGGTACACCGTGTGATCGGGAAAGGTTTCTAAAACGCACCTCATTTCTAATCTCCTTGTGCTCGGTTTCGCCATTCCAGCCGCTTTACTAGCAATCTCCCTACTTGGAGCATCAGCAACTTTAACCTCCTGTTCCGTACAGGTGGCAATTTGTCCTGAGGATGAACGGGAAGAAGGGGGACCAATGAGAGAGTAGCTCAAGGTGTTGGGACAGGCACAGGTCACTCTATTTTCCCATCAGGAAAAAGAATTAACCACAGGCTCAGCCTGGCCCCCGCAACCAGAATAGTGCCTGAAGCAATCCTGCGCTTTTGCGGCCAGCTCCCAAAAAAGCGAGTTGAAAAATGGAGCTCAGGGGCACTGCAATTCTCAAACCTGCAAAGATGTAAATGATAACTCTCGTCCACAAATAAATTGAGGGAAGGCAACGAAGAGGATTTGAAAGCAAGGCAGAATTGCAGGAAACAGATTTCAGGAGGTAGATTCGAATCGCCTTTAAAGCACATGAAAAGCGGCAAAACGTCGACAGTGATGCCCTTGGCCAAAAAGGGCGTATGCGTTTTTTCCTGAATATATTCAGGAAAAAACGCATACGCCCTTTTTGGCCAACCAAGCAACCTGGAAAGGCAAATCAGCGCTACAAAGAAGTCTCGCTTCCCATTGGTCAAAAGGGCCGTGCTGAAAAAAGTGTCAAAACCAGAAATGCAGGACAGGCCATTGAGAAATGGGAGCCTTGCAACGCTGATGGGCGGGATGTAAGTTGCCAACAGCCACTCTGGAGAAGTGTATGGTGTGTCCTGAAACATCTAAAAAACACAGCCTAGAGAGCATAGGGCACTTCCACTCATGGGTGTATAAATTGGGAAAACTAAAAATCAGCAAGACACAGGCACCCCAAAGTTTAGGGCTGCTCTCTTGACAATAACCTCCACTTCATTACACCTTAAATATCCCAGGAAAGAGAAAAATGGATAAAGAAGTTGTAGTCCTTATGTACAATGGAATATCACTCAGCCATGAAATCAATGTGTCAGGCTAGTAGCAGCATGATGAGTGGATTTAGGTACGGCAATTCGAAGTGAAATAAGTCACACAGAAAAAGACACTTATCATAAGATATCACTTCTAGAGGGAATGTAAAAACCGTTACACTTTAACTGAATTACAAAACAGAACAGACTCACACATTTAGAAAACACACTATGGCTGCTTAACGGGAAAGGTGAGGTGGGGTGATGCATAAAACAAGGGTTTCAAATTAGCTCAGATACCGTTCCTTAAACCCAAAATGTAATAGACAAGACCTACTCCTTGCTCAGTGAACTGGACTCAACACCTCCTATTCAGCGCACAAGTATATATCTGACTAGTAAGAATTTTAAAACTTATGTATTGATATCTCTCTGTAAGTGAGTCAAGTGGGTGTAAAGCGGCATAAACACAGCAGTGAAAAGCAGCTAAACCCCATTATAAAAATAAATTACTTTTAAAAACCCATGAAACAAAGACAGTGAAAGAGAGAGAAATTCTTACACAATTCATTCAGGGGCTGTGATGCAACCTGGATTGACCATATCTAGACCCACAGCTGGATGAGACATAAGGGTGGACACTCTTGGGTCTGAGAGGTTTGGTGAGGTTGGGTGAGCAAACACAGACCCTTTAAAGAAATACTGCGTGGTACCCATCGCATGGGTCCCAAATTTCCAGGTTCAAGGGCATCTTCCTACATCGTAAACATGCATGAGAAACCCAGAAGATGCTACACCGTGTGATCGGGAAAGGTTTCTAAAACGCACCTCATTTCTAATCTCCTTGTGCTCGGTTTCGCCATTTCAGCCGCTTTACTAGCAATCTCCCTACTTGGAGCATCAGCAACTTTAACCTCCTGATCCGTACAGGAGGCAATTTTTCCTGAGGATGAACGGGAAGAAGGGGGACCAATGAGAGAGTAGCTCTAGGTTTTGGGACAGGCACAGGTCACTCTATTTTCCCATCAGGAAGAAGAATTAACCACAGGCTCAGCCTGGCCCCCACAACCAGAATAGGGCCTGAAGGAATCCTTTGCTTTTGCGGCCAGCTCCCAAAAAAGCGAGTTGAAAAATGGAGTTCAGGGGCACTGCAATTCTCCAACCTGCAGAGTAATAAATGATAACTCTCGTCCCCAAATAAATTGAGGGAAGGCAACGAAGAGGATTTGAAAGCAAGGCAGAATTGCAGGAAACAGATTTCAGGAGGTAGATTCGAATCGCCTTTAAAGCACATGAAAAGCGGCAAAACGTCGACAGTGATGCCCTTGGCCAAAAAGGGCGTATGCGTTTTTTCCTGAATATATTCAGGAAAAAACGCATACGCCCTTTTTGGCCAACCAAGCAACCTGGAAAGGCAAATCAGCGCTACAAAGAAGTCTCGCTTCCCATTGGTCAAAAGGGCCGTGCTGAAAAAAGTGTCAAAACCAGAAATGCAGGACAGGCCATTGAGAAATGGGAGCCTTGCTACGCTGATGGGCGGGATGTAAGTTGCCAACAGCCACTCTGGAGAAGTGTATGGTGTGTCCTGAAACATCTAAAAAACACAGCCTAGAGAGCATAGGGCACTTCCACTCATGGGTGTATAAATTGGGAAAACTAAAAATCAGCAAGACACAGGCACCCCAAAGTTTAGGGCTGCTCTCTTGACAAGAACCTCCACTTCATTACACCTTAAATATCCCAGGAAATAGAAAAATGGATAAAGAAGTTGTGGTCCTTATGTACAATGGAATATCACTCAGCCATGAAATTAATGTCCTCAGGCTAGTAGCAGCATGATGAGTGGATTTAGGTATGGCAATTCTAAGTGAAATAAGTCACACAGAAAAAGACACTTATCATAAGATATCACTTCTAGAGGGAATGTAAAAACCATTACACTTGAACTGAATTACAAAACAGAACAGACTCACACATTTAGAAAACACACTATGGCTGCTTAACGGGAAAGGTGAGGTGGGGTGATGCATAAAACAAGGGTTTCAAATTAGCTCAGATACCGTTCCTTAAACCCAAAATATAATAGACAAGACCTACTCCTTGCTCAGTGAACTGGACTCAACACCTCCTATTCAGCGCACAAGTATATATCTGACTAGTAAGAATTTTAAAACTTATGTATTGATATCTCTCTGTAAGTGAGTCAAGTGGGTGTAAAGCGGCATAAACACAGCAGTGAAAAGCAGCTAAACCCCATTATAAAAATAAATTACTTTTAAAAACCCATGAAACAAAGACAGTGAAAGAGAGAGAAATTCTTACACAATTCATTCAGGGGCTGTGATGCAACCTGGATTGACCATATCTAGACCCATAGCTGGATGAGACATAAGGGTGGACACTCTTGGGTCTGAGAGGTTTGGTGAGGTTGGGTGAGCAAACACAGACCCTTTAAAGAAATACTGCGTGGTACCCATCGCATGGGTCCCAAATCTCCAGGTTCAAGGGCATCTTCCTACATCGAAAACATGCATGAGAAACCCAGAAGATGGTACACCGTGTGATCGGGAAAGGTTTCTAAAACGCACCTCATTTCTAATCTCCTTGTGCTCGGTTTCGCCATTTCAGCCGCTTTACTAGCAATCTCCCTACTTGGAGCATCAGCAACTTTAACCTCCTGATCCGTACAGGAGGCAATTTTTCCTGAGGATGAACGGGAAGAAGGTGGACCAATGAGAGAGTAGCTCTAGGTGTTGGGACAGGCACAGGTCACTCTATTTTCCCATCAGGAAGAAGAATTAACCACAGGCTCAGCCTGGCCCCCACAACCAGAATAGGGCCTGAAGCAATCCTTTGCTTTTGCGGCCAGCTCCCAAAAAAGCGAGTTGAAAAATGGAGTTCAGGGGCACTGCAATTCTCCAACCTGCAGAGTAATAAATGATAACTCTCGTCCACAAATAAATTGAGGGAAGGCAACGAAGAGGATTTGAAAGCAAGGCAGAATTGCAGGAAACAGATTTCAGGAGGTAGATTCGAATCGCCTTTAAAGCACATGAAAAGCGGCAAAACGTCGACAGTGATGCCCTTGGCCAAAAAGGGCGTATGCGTTTTTTCCTGAATATATTCAGGAAAAAAACGCATACGCCCTTTTTGGCCAACCAAGCAACCTGGAAAGGCAAATCAGCGCTACAAAGAAGTCTCGCTTCCCATTGGTCAAAAGGGCCGTGCTGAAAAAAGTGTCAAAACCAGAAATGCAGGACAGGCCATTGAGAAATGGGAGCCTTGCTACGCTGATGGGCGGGATGTAAGTTGCCAACAGCCACTCTGGAGAAGTGTATGGTGTGTCCTGAAATATCTAAAAAACACAGCCTAGAGAGCATAGGGCACTTCCACTCATGGGTGTATAAATTGGGAAAACTAAAAATCAGCAAGACACAGGCACCCCAAAGTTTAGGGCTGCTCTCTTGACAAGAACCTCCACTTCATTACACCTTAAATATCCCAGGAAAGAGAAAAATGGATAAAGAAGTTGTAGTCCTTATGTACAATGGAATATCACTCAGCCATGAAATCAATGTGTCAGGCTAGTAGCAGCATGATGAGTGGATTTAGGTACGGCAATTCGAAGTGAAATAAGTCACACAGAAAAAGACACTTATCATAAGATATCACTTCTAGAGGGAATGTAAAAACCGTTACACTTTAACTGAATTACAAAACAGAACAGTCTCACACATTTAGAAAACACACTATGGCTGCTTAACGGGAAAGGTGAGGTGGGGTGATGCATAAAACAAGGGTTTCAAATTAGCTCAGATACCGTTCCTTAAACCCAATATGTAATAGACAAGACCTACTCCTTGCTCAGTGAACTGGACACAACACCCCCTATTCAGCGCACATGTATATATCTGACTAGTAAGAATTTTAAAACTTATGTATTGATATCTCTCTGTAAGTGAGTCAAGTGGGTGTAAAGCGGCATAAACACAGCAGTGAAAAGCAGCTAAACCCCATTATAAAAATCAATTACTTTTAAAAACCCATGAAACAAAGACAGTGAAAGAGAAAGAAATCCTTACACAATTCATTCAGGGGCTGTGATGCAACCTGGATTGACCATATCTAGACCCACAGCTGGATGAGACATAAGGGTGGACACTCTTGGGGCTGAGAGGTTTGGTGAGGTTGGGTGAGCAAACACAGACCTTTAAAGAAATACTGCGTGGTACCCATCCCATGGGTCCCAAATCTCCAGGTTCAAGGGCATCTTCCTACATCGAAAACATGCATGAGAAACCCAGAAGATGGAACACCGTGTGATCGGGAAAGGTTTCTAAAACGCACCTCATTTCTAATCTCGTTGTGCTCGGTTTCGCCATTCCAGCCGCTTTACTAGCAATCTCCCTACATGGAGCATTAGCACCTTTAACCTCCTGTTCCGTACAGGTGGCAATTTGTCCTGAGGATGAACGGGAAGAAGGGGGACCAATGAGAGAGTAGCTCTAGGTGTTGGGACAGGCACAGGTCACTCTATTTTCCCATCAGGAATAAGAATTAACCACAGGCTCAGCCTGGCCCCCGCAACCAGAATAGGGCCTGAAGCAATCCTGCGCTTTTGCGGCCAGCTCCCAAAAAAGCGAGTTGAAAAATGGAGCTCAGGGGCACTGCAATTCTCAAACCTGCAGAGATGTAAATGATAACTCTCGTCCACAAATAAATTGAGGGAAGGCAACGAAGAGGATTTGAAAGCAAGGCAGAATTGCAGCAAACCGATTTCAGGAGGTAGATTCGAATCGCCTTTAAAGCACATGAAAAGCGGCAAAACGTCGACAGTGATGCCCTTGGCCAAAAAGGGCGTATGCGTTTTTTCCTGAATATATTCAGGAAAAAACGCATACGCCCTTTTTGGCCAACCAAGCAACCTGGAAAGGCAAATCAGCGCTACAAAGATGTCTCGCTTCCCATCGGTCAAAAGGGCCGTGCTGATAAAAGTGTCAAAACCAGAAATGCAGGACAGGCCATTGAGAAATGGGAGCCTTGCTACGCTGATGGGCGGGATGCAAGTTGCCAACAGCCACTCTGGAGAAATGTCCGGTGTGTCCTGAAACATCTAAAAAACACAGCCTAGAGAGCATAGGGCACTTCCACTCATGGGTGTATAAATTGGGAAAACTAAAAATCAGCAAGACACAGGCACCCCAAAGTTTAGGGCTGCTCTCTTGACAAGAACCTCCAGTTCATTACACCTTAAATATCCCAGGAAATAGAAAAATGGATAAAGAAGTTGTGGTCCTTATGTACAATGGAATATCACTCAGCCATGAAATTAATGTCCTCAGGCTAGTAGCAGCATGATGAGTGGATTTAGGTATGGCAATTCTAAGTGAAATAAGTCACACAGAAAAAGACACTTATCATAAGATATCACTTCTAGAGGGAATGTAAAAACCATTACACTTGAACTGAATTACAAAACAGAAAAAACTGACACATTTAGAAAACACAGTATGGCTGCTTAACGGGAAAGGTGAGGTGGGGTGATGCATAAAACAAGGGTTTCAAATTAGCTCAGATACCGTTCCTTAAACCCAATATGTAATAGACAAGACCTACTCCTTGCTCAGTGAACTGGACACAACACCCCCTATTCAGCGCACAAGTATATATCTGACTAGTAAGAATTTTAAAACTTATGTATTGATATCTCTCTGTAAGTGAGTCAAGTGGGTGTAAAGCGGCATAAACACAGCAGTGAAAAGCAGCTAAACCCCATTATAAAAATCAATTACTTTTAAAAACCCATGAAACAAAGACAGTAAAAGAGAGAGAAATCCTTACACAATTCATTCAGGGGCTGTGATGCAACCTGGATTGACCATATCTAGACCCACAGCTGGATGAGACATAAGGGTGGACACTCTTGGGGCTGAGAGGTTTGGTGAGGTTGGGTGAGCAAACACAGACCTTTAAAGAAATACTGCGTGGTACCCATCCCATGGGTCCCAAATCTCCAGGTTCAAGGGCATCTTCCTACATCGAAAACATGCATGAGAAACCCAGAAGATGGAACACCGTGTGATCGGGAAAGGTTTCTAAAACGCACCTCATTTCTAATCTCGTTGTGCTCGGTTTCGCCATTCCAGCCGCTTTACTAGCAATCTCCCTACATGGAGCATCAGCACCTTTAACCTCCTGTTCCGTACAGGTGGCAATTTGTCCTGAGGATGAACGGGAAGAAGGGGGACCAATGAGAGAGTAGCTCTAGGTGTTGGGACAGGCACAGGTCACTCTATTTTCCCATCAGGAATAAGAATTAACCACAGGCTCAGCCTGGCCCCCGCAACCAGAATAGGGCCTGAAGCAATCCTGCGCTTTTGCGGCCAGCTCCCAAAAAAGCGAGTTGAAAAATGGAGCTCAGGGGCACTGCAATTCTCAAACCTGCAGAGATGTAAATGATAACTCTCGTCCACAAATAAATTGAGGGAAGGCATCGAAGAGGATTTGAAAGCAAGGCAGAATTGCAGCAAACCGATTTCAGGAGGTAGATTCGAATCGCCTTTAAAGCACATGAAAAGCGGCAAAACGTCGACAGTGATGCCCTTGGCCAAAAAGGGCGTATGCGTTTTTTCCTGAATATATTCAGGAAAAAACGCATACGCCCTTTTTGGCCAACCAAGCAACCTGGAAAGGCAAATCAGCGCTACAAAGAAGTCTCGTTTCCTATCGGTCAAAAGGGCCGTGCTGAAAAAAGTGTCAAAACCAGAAATGCAGGACAGGCCATTGAGAAATGGGAGCCTTGCTACGCTGCTGGGCGGGATGCAAGTTGCCAACAGACACTCTGGAGAAATGTCCGGTGTGTCCTGAAACATCTAAAAAACACAGCCTAGAGAGCATAGGGCACTTCCACTCATGGGTGTATAAATTGGGAAAACTAAAAATCAGCAAGACACAGGCACCCCAAAGTTTAGGGCTGCTCTCTTGACAAGAACCTCCACTTCATTACACCTTAAATATCCCAGGAAATAGAAAAATGGATAAAGAAGTTGTGGTCCTTATGTACAATGGAATATCACTCAGCCATGAAATTAATGTCCTCAGGCTAGTAGCAGCATGATGAGTGGATTTAGGTATGGCAATTCTAAGTGAAATAAGTCACACAGAAAAAGACACTTATCATAAGATATCACTTCTAGAGGGAATGTAAAAACCATTACACTTGAACTGAATTACAAAACAGAAAAAACTGACACATTTAGAAAACACAGTATGGCTGCTTAACGGGAAAGGTGAGGTGGGGTGATGCATAAAACAAGGGTTTCAAATTAGCTCAGATACCGTTCCTTAAACCCAATATGTAATAGACAAGACCTACTCCTTGCTCAGTGAACTGGACACAACACCCCCTATTCAGCGCACAAGTATATATCTGACTAGTAAGAATTTTAAAACTTATGTATTGATATCTCTCTGTAAGTGAGTCAAGTGGGTGTAAAGCGGCATAAACACAGCAGTGAAAAGCAGCTAAACCCCATTATAAAAATCAATTACTTTTAAAAACCCATGAAACAAAGACAGTAAAAGAGAGAGAAATCCTTACACAATTCATTCAGGGGCTGTGATGCAACCTGGATTGACCATATCTAGACCCACAGCTGGATGAGACATAAGGGTGGACACTCTTGGGGCTGAGAGGTTTGGTGAGGTTGGGTGAGCAAACACAGACCTTTAAAGAAATACTGCGTGGTACCCATCCCATGGGTCCCAAATCTCCAGGTTCAAGGGCATCTTCCTACATCGAAAACATGCATGAGAAACCCAGAAGATGGAACACCGTGTGATCGGGAAAGGTTTCTAAAACGCACCTCATTTCTAATCTCCTTGTGCTCGGTTTCGCCATTCCAGCCGCTTTACTAGCAATCTCCCTACATGGAGCATCAGCACCTTTAACCTCCTGTTTCGTACAGGTGGCAATTTGTCCTGAGGATGAACGGGAAGAAGGGGGACCAATGAGAGAGTAGCTCTAGGTGTTGGGACAGGCACAGGTCACTCTATTTTCCCATCAGGAATAAGAATTAACCACAGGCTCAGCCTGGCCCCCGCAACCAGAATAGGGCCTGAAGCAATCCTGCGCTTTTGCGGCCAGCTCCCAAAAAAGCGAGTTGAAAAATGGAGCTCAGGGGCACTGCAATTCTCAAACCTGCAGAGATGTAAATGATAACTCTCGTTCACAAATAAATTGAGGGAAGGCATCGAAGAGGATTTGAAAGCAAGGCAGAATTGCAGCAAACCGATTTCAGGAGGTAGATTCGAATCGCCTTTAAAGCACATGAAAAGCGGCAAAACGTCGACAGTGATGCCCTTGGCCAAAAAGGGCGTATGCGTTTTTTCCTGAATATATTCAGGAAAAAACGCATACGCCCTTTTTGGCCAACCAAGCAACCTGGAAAGGCAAATCAGCGCTACAAAGAAGTCTCGCTTCCTATCGGTCAAAAGGGCCGTGCTGATAAAAGTGTCAAAACCAGAAATGCAGGACAGGCCATTGAGAAATGGGAGCCTTGCTACGCTGCTGGGCGGGATGCAAGTTGCCAACAGACACTCTGGAGAAATGTCCGGTGTGTCCTGAAACATCTAAAAAACACAGCCTAGAGAGCATAGGGCACTTCCACTCATGGGTGTATAAATTGGGAAAACTAAAAATCAGCAAGACACAGGCACCCCAAAGTTTAGGGCTGCTCTCTTGACAAGAACCTCCACTTCATTACACCTTAAATATCCCAGGAAAGAGAAAAATGGATAAAGAAGTTGTAGTCCTTATGTACAGTGGAATATCACTCAGCCATGAAATCAATGTCCTCAGGCTAGTAGCAGCATGATGAGCGGATTTAGGTACGGCAATTCTAAGTGAAATAAGTCACTCAGAAAAAGACACTTATCATAAGATATCACTTCTAGAGGGAATGTAAAAACCATTACACTTGAACTGAATTACAAAACAGAAAAAACTGACACATTTAGAAAACACAGTATGGCTGCTTAACGGGAAAGGTGAGGTGGGGTGATGCATAAAACAAGGGTTTCAAATTAGCTCAGATACCGTTCCTTAAACCCAATATGTAATAGACAAGACCTACTCCTTGCTCAGTGAACTGGACACAACACCCCCTATTCAGCGCACAAGTATATATCTGACTAGTAAGAATTTTAAAACTTATGTATTGATATCTCTCTGTAAGTGAGTCAAGTGGGTGTAAAGCGGCATAAACACAGCAGTGAAAAGCAGCTAAACCCCATTATAAAAATCAATTACTTTTAAAAACCCATGAAACAAAGACAGTAAAAGAGAGAGAAATCCTTACACAATTCATTCAGGGGCTGTGATGCAACCTGGATTGACCATATCTAGACCCACAGCTGGATGAGACATAAGGGTGGACACTCTTGGGGCTGAGAGGTTTGGTGAGGTTGGGTGAGCAAACACAGACCTTTAAAGAAATACTGCGTGGTACCCATCCCATGGGTCCCAAATCTCCAGGTTCAAGGGCATCTTCCTACATCGAAAACATGCATGAGAAACCCAGAAGATGGAACACCGTGTGATCGGGAAAGGTTTCTAAAACGCACCTCATTTCTAATCTCCTTGTGCTCGGTTTCGCCATTCCAGCCGCTTTACTAGCAATCTCCCTACATGGAGCATCAGCACCTTTAACCTCCTGTTCCGTACAGGTGGCAATTTGTCCTGAGGATGAACGGGAAGAAGGGGGACCAATGAGAGAGTAGCTCTAGGTGTTGGGACAGGCACAGGTCACTCTATTTTCCCATCAGGAATAAGAATTAACCACAGGCTCAGCCTGGCCCCCGCAACCAGAATAGGGCCTGAAGCAATCCTGCGCTTTTGCGGCCAGCTCCCAAAAAAGCGAGTTGAAAAATGGAGCTCAGGGGCACTGCAATTCTCAAACCTGCAGAGATGTAAATGATAACTCTCGTCCACAAATAAATTGAGGGAAGGCATCGAAGAGGATTTGAAAGCAAGGCAGAATTGCAGCAAACCGATTTCAGGAGGTAGATTCGAATCGCCTTTAAAGCACATGAAAAGCGGCAAAACGTCGACAGTGATGCCCTTGGCCAAAAAGGGCGTATGCGTTTTTTCCTGAATATATTCAGGAAAAAACGCATACGCCCTTTTTGGCCAACCAAGCAACCTGGAAAGGCAAATCAGCGCTACAAAGAAGTCTCGCTTCCTATCGGTCAAAAGGGCCGTGCTGATAAAAGTGTCAAAACCAGAAATGCAGGACAGGCCATTGAGAAATGGGAGCCTTGCTACGCTGCTGGGCGGGATGCAAGTTGCCAACAGACACTCTGGAGAAATGTCCGGTGTGTCCTGAAACATCTAAAAAACACAGCCTAGAGAGCATAGGGCACTTCCACTCATGGGTGTACAAATTGGGAAAATTAAAAATCAGCAAGACACAGGCACCCCAAAGTTTAGGGCTGCTCTCTTGACAAGAACCTCCACTTCATTACACCTTAAATATCCCAGGAGAGAGAAAAATGGATAAAGAAGTTGTAGTCCTTATGTACAATGAAATATCACTCAGCCATGAAATCAATGTCCTCAGGCTAGTAGCAGCATGATGAGTGGATTTAGGTATGGCAATTCTAAGTGAAATAAGTCACACAGAAAAAGACACTTATCATAAGATATCACTTCTAGAGGGAATGTAAAAACCATTACACTTGAACTGAATTACAGAACAGAAAAAACTCACACATTTAGAAATCACAGTATGGCTGCTTAACGGGAAAGGTGAGGTGGGGTGATGCATAAAACAAGGGTTTCAAATTAGCTCAGATACCGTTCCTTAAACCCAATATGTAATAGACAAGACCTACTCCTTGCTCAGTGAACTGGACACAACACCCCCTATTCAGCGCACAAGTATATATCTGACTAGTAAGAATTTTAAAACTTATGTATTGATATCTCTCTGTAAGTGAGTCAAGTGGGTGTAAAGCGGCATAAACACAGCAGTGAAAAGCAGCTAAACCCCATTATAAAAATCAATTACTTTTAAAAACCCATGAAACAAAGACAGTGAAAGAGAGAGAAATCCTTACACAATTCATTCAGGGGCTGTGATGCAACCTGGATTGACCATATCTAGACCCACAGCTCAATGAGACATAAGGGTGGACACTCTTGGGGCTGAGAGGTTTGGTGAGGTTGGGTGAGCAAACACAGACCTTTAAAGAAATACTGCGTGGTACCCATCCCATGGGTCCCAAATCTCCAGGTTCAAGGGCATCT
Source organism: Balaenoptera physalus (assembly GCF_965194825.1). NCBI lineage: Eukaryota > Metazoa > Chordata > Mammalia > Artiodactyla > Balaenopteridae > Balaenoptera > Balaenoptera physalus. Next base: position 111,296 of record NW_028125382.1, read on the forward strand.
TCCTACATCGAAAACATGCATGAGAAACCCAGAAGATGGAACACCGTGTGATCGGGAAAGTTTTCTAAAACGCACCTCATTTCTAATCTCCTTGTGCTCGGTTTCGCCATTCCAGCCGCTTTACTAGCAATCTCCCTACATGGAGCATCAGCACCTTTAACCTCCTGTTCCGTACAGGTGGCAATTTGTCCTGAGGATGAACGGGAAGAAGGGGGACCAATGAGAGAGTAGCTCTAGGTGTTGGGACAGGCAAAGGTCACTCTATTTTCCCATCAGGAATAAGAATTAACCACAGGCTCAGCCTGGCCCCCGCAACCAGAATAGGGCCTGAAGCAATCCTGCGCTTTTGCGGCCAGCTCCCAAAAAAGCGAGTTGAAAAATGGAGCTCAGGGGCACTGCAATTCTCAAACCTGCAGAGATGTAAATGATAACTCTCGTCCACAAATAAATTGAGGGAAGGCAACGAAGAGGATTTGAAAGCAAGGCAGAATTGCAGGAAACAGATTTCAGGAGGTAGATTCGAATCGCCTTTAAAGCACATGAAAAGCGGCAAAACGTCGACAGTGATGCCCTTGGCCAAAAAGGGCGTATGCGTTTTTTCCTGAATATATTCAGGAAAAAACGCATACGCCCTTTTTGGCCAACCAAGCAACCTGGAAAGGCAAATCAGCGCTACAAAGAAGTCTCGCTTCCCATCGGTCAAAAGGGCCGTGCTGAAAAAAGTGTCAAAACCAGAAATGCAGGACAGGCCATTGAGAAATGGGAGCCTTGCTACGCTGATGGGCGGGATGTAAGTTGCCAACAGCCACTCTGGAAAAGTGTACGGTGTGTCCTGCAACATCTAAAAAACACAGCCTAGAGAGCATAGGGCACTTCCACTCATGGGTGTATAAATTGGGAAAACTAAAAATCAGCAAGACACAGGCACCCCAAAGTTTAGGGCTGCTCTCTTGACAAGAACCTCCACTTCATTACACCTTAAATATCCCAGGAAAGAGAAAAATGGATAAAGAAGTTGTAGTCCTTATGTACAGTGGAATATCACTCAGCCATGAAATCAATGTCCTCAGGCTAGTAGCAGCATGATGAGCGGATTTAGGTACGGCAATTCTAAGTGAAATAAGTCACTCAGAAAAAGACACTTATCATAAGATATCACTTCTAGAGGGAATGTAAAAACCATTACACTTGAACTGAATTACAAAACAGAAAAAACTGACACATTTAGAAAACATAGTATGGCTGCTTAACGGGAAAGGTGAGGTGGGGTGATGCATAAAACAAGGGTTTCAAATTAGCTCAGATACCGTTCCTTAAACCCAATATGTAATAGACAAGACCTACTCCTTGCTCAGTGAACTGGACACAACACCCCCTATTCAGCGCACAAGTATATATCTGACTAGTAAGAATTTTAAAACTTATGTATTGATATCTCTCTGTAAGTGAGTCAAGTGGGTGTAAAGCGGCATAAACACAGCAGTGAAAAGCAGCTAAACCCCATTATAAAAATCAATTACTTTTAAAAACCCATGAAACAAAGACAGTGAAAGAGAGAGAAATTCTTACACAATTCATTCAGGGGCTGTGATGCAACCTGGATTGACCATATCTAGACCCACAGCTGGATGAGACATAAGGGTGGACACTCTTGGGGCTGAGAGGTTTGGTGAGGTTGGGTGAGCAAACACAGACCTTTAAAGAAATACTGCGTGGTACCCATCCCATGGGTCCCAAATCTCCAGGTTCAAGGGCATCTTCCTACATCGAAAACATGCATGAGAAACCCAGAAGATGGAACACCGTGTGATCGGGAAAGGTTTCTAAAACGCACCTCATTTCTAATCTCCTTGTGCTCGGTTTCGCCATTCCAGCCGCTTTACTAGCAATCTCCCTACATGGAGCATCAGCACCTTTAACCTCCTGTTCCGTACAGGTGGCAATTTGTCCTGAGGATGAACGGGAAGAAGGGGGACCAATGAGAGAGTAGCTCTAGGTGTTGGGACAGGCACAGGCCACTCTATTTTCCCATCAGTAATAAGAATTAACCACAGGCTCAGCCTGGCCCCCGCAACCAGAATAGGGCCTGAAGCAATCCTGCGCTTTTGCGGCCAGCTCCCAAAAAAGCGAGTTGAAAAATGGAGCTCAGGGGCACTGCAATTCTCAAACCTGCAGAGATGTAAATGATAACTCTCGTCCACAAATAAATTGAGGGAAGGCATCGAAGAGGATTTGAAAGCAAGGCAGAATTGCAGCAAACCGATTTCAGGAGGTAGATTCGAATCGCCTTTAAAGCACATGAAAAGCGGCAAAACGTCGACAGTGATGCCCTTGGCCAAAAAGGGCGTATGCGTTTTTTCCTGAATATATTCAGGAAAAAACGCATACGCCCTTTTTGGCCAACCAAGCAACCTGGAAAGGCAAATCAGCGCTACAAAGAAGTCTCGCTTCCTATCGGTCAAAAGGGCCGTGCTGATAAAAGTGTCAAAACCAGAAATGCAGGACAGGCCATTGAGAAATGGGAGCCTTGCTACGCTGCTGGGCGGGATGCAAGTTGCCAACAGACACTCTGGAGAAATGTCCGGTGTGTCCTGAAACATCTAAAAAACACAGCCTAGAGAGCATAGGGCACTTCCACTCATGGGTGTACAAATTGGGAAAATTAAAAATCAGCAAGACACAGGAACCCCAAAGTTTAGGGCTGCTCTCTTGACAAGAACCTCCACTTCATTACACCTTAAATATCCCAGGAGAGAGAAAAATGGATAAAGAAGTTGTAGTCCTTATGTACAATGAAATATCACTCAGCCATGAAATCAATGTCCTCAGGCTAGTAGCAGCATGATGAGTGGATTTAGGTATGGCAATTCTAAGTGAAATAAGTCACACAGAAAAAGACACTTATCATAAGATATCACTTCTAGAGGGAATGTAAAAACCATTACAATTGAACTGAATAACAAAACAGAAAAAACTCACACATTTAGAAAACACAGTATGGCTGCTTAACGGGAAAGGTGAGGTGGGGTGATGCATAAAACAAGGGTTTCAAATTAGCTCAGATACCGTTCCTTAAACCCAATATGTAATAGACAAGACCTACTCCTTGCTCAGTGAACTGGACACAACACCCCCTATTCAGCGCACAAGTATATATCTGACTAGTAAGAATTTTAAAACTTATGTATTGATATCTCTCTGTAAGTGAGTCAAGTGGGTGTAAAGCGGCATAAACACAGCAGTGAAAAGCAGCTAAACCCCATTATAAAAATAAATTACTTTTAAAAACCCATGAAACAAAGACAGTGAAAGAGAGAGAAATCCTTACACAATTCATTCAGGGGCTGTGATGCAACCTGGATTGACCATATCTAGACCCACAGCTCAATGAGACATAAGGGTGGACACTCTTGGGTCTGAGAGGTTTGGTGAGGTTGGGTGAGCAAACACAGACCCTTTAAAGAAATACTGCGTGGTACCCATCGCATGGGTCCCAAATCTCCAGGTTCAAGGGCATCTTCCTACATCGAAAACATGCATGAGAAACCCAGAAGATGGTACACCGTGTGATCGGGAAAGGTTTCTAAAACGCACCTCATTTCTAATCTCCTTGTGCTCGGTTTCGCCATTTCAGCCGCTTTACTAGCAATCTCCCTACTTGGAGCATCAGGAACTTTAACCTCCTGATCCGTACAGGAGGCAATTTTTCCTGAGGATGAACGGGAAGAAGGGGGACCAATGAGAGAGTAGCTCTAGGTGTTGGGACAGGCACAGGTCACTCTATTTTCCCATCAGGAAGAAGAATTAACCACAGGCTCAGCCTGGCCCCCACAACCAGAATAGGGCCTGAAGCAATCCTTTGCTTTTGCGGCCAGCTCCCAAAAAAGAGAGTTGAAAAATGGAGTTCAGGGGCACTGCAATTCTCCAACCTGCAGAGTAATAAATGATAACTCTCGTCCACAAATAAATTGAGGGAAGGCAACGAAGAGGATTTGAAAGCAAGGCAGAATTGCAGGAAACAGATTTCAGGAGGTAGATTCGAATCGCCTTTAAAGAACATGAAAAGCAGCAAAACGTCGACAGTGATGCCCTTGGCCAAAAAGGGCGTATGCGTTTTTTCCTGAATAGATTCAGAAAAAAACGCATACGCCCATTTTGGCCAACCAAGCAACCTGGAAAGGCAAATCAGCGCTACAAAGAAGTCTCGCTTCCCATTGGTCAAAAGGGCCATGCTGAAAAAAGTGTCAAAACCAGAAATGCAGGACAGGCCATGGAGAAATGGGAGCCTTGCTACGCTGATGGGCGGGATGTAAATTGCCAACAGCCACTCCGCAGAAGTGTACTGTGTGTCCTGAAACGTCTAAAAAACACAGCCTAGAGAGCATAGGGCACATCCACTCATGGGTGTTTAAATTGGGAAAACTAAAAATCAGCAAGACACAGGCACCCCAAAGTTTAGGGCTGCTCTCTTGACAAGAACCTCCACTTCATTTCACCTTAAGTATCCCAGGAAAGAGAAAAATGGATAAAGAAGTTGTGGTCCTTATGTACAATGGAATATCACTCAGCCATGAAATCAATGTCATAAGGCTAGTAGCAGCATGATGAGTGGATTTAGGTACGGCGATTCTAAGTGAAATAAGTCACAAAGAAAAAGACACTTATCATAAGATATCACTTCTAGACGGAATGTAAAAACCGTTACACTTGAATTGAATTACAAAACAGAACAGACTCACACATTTAGAAAAAACACTATGGCTGCTTAACGGGAAAGGTGAGGTGGGGTGATGCATCAAACAAGGGTTTCAAATTAGCTCAGATACAGTTCAAAAAACGTAATATGTAATAGACAAGACCTACTCCTTGCTCAGTAATCTGGACTCAACACCCCTTATTCAGTGAACAGGTATATATCTGACTAGTAAGAATTTTAAAACCTATGTATTGATATCTCTCTGTAAGTGAGTCTAGTGGGTATAAAGCGGCATAAACACAGCACTGAAAAGCAGCTAAATCCCATTATAAAAATTAATTACTTTTAAAAACCCATGAAACAAAGACAGTGAAAGAGAGAGAAATTCTTACACAATACATTCAGGGGCTGTGATGCAACCTGGATTGACCATATCTAGACCCACAGCTGGATGAGACATAAGGGTGGACACTCTTGGGGCTGAGAGGTTTGGTGAGGTTGGGTGACCAAACGCAGACCCTTTAAACAAATACTGCGTGGTACCCATCCCATGGGTCCCAAATCTCCAGGTTCAAGGGCATCTTCCTACATCGAAAACATGCATGAGAAACCCAGAAGATGGAACACCGTGTCATGGGGAAAGGTTTCTAAAACACACCTCATTTCTAATCTCCTTGTGCTCGGTTTCGCCATTCCAGCCGCTTTACTAACAATCTCCCTACTTGGAGCATCAGCACCTTTAACCTCCTGTTCCGTACAGGTGGCAATTTGTCCTGAGGATGAACGGGAAGAAGGAGGACCAATGAGAGAGTAGCTCTAGGTGTTGGGACAGGCACAGGTCACTCTATTTTCCCATCAGGAAGAAGAAATAACCACAGGCTCAGCCTGGCCCACACAACCAAAATAGGGCCTGAAGCTATCCTGCGCTTTTGCGGCCAGCTCACAAAAAAGCGAGTTGAAAAATGGAGCTCAAGGGCACTGCAATTCTCAAAGATATCTGCAGAGATATAAATGATAACTCTCGTCCACAAATAAATTGAGGGAAGGCAACAAAGAGGATTTGAAAGCAATGCAGAATTGCAGCAAACCGATTTCAGGAGGTAGATTCGAATCGCCTTTGAAGCACATGAAAAGTGGCAAAACGTCGACAGTCATGCCCTTGGCCAAAAAGGGCGTATGCGTTTTTTACTGAATATATTCTGGAAAAAACGCATACGCCCTTTTTGGCCAACCAAGCAACCTGGAAAGGCAAATCAGCGCTACAAAGAAGTCTCGCTTCCCATTGGTCAAAAGGGCCATGCTGAAAAAAGTGTCAAAACCAGAAATGCAGGACAGGCCATTGAGAAATGGGAGCCTAGCTAGGCTGATGGGCGGGATGTAAATTGCCAACAGACACTCTGGAGAAGTGTACGGTGTGTCCTGAAACATCTAAAAAACACAGCCTAGAGAGCATAGGGCACTTCCACTCATGGGTGTATAAATTGGGAAAACTAAAAATCAGCAAGACACAGGCACCCCAAAGTTTAGGGCTGCTCTCTTGGCAAGAACCTCCACTTCATTACACCTTAAATATCCCAGGAAAGAGAAAAATGGATAAAGAAGTAGTGGTCCTTATGTACAATGGAATATCACTCAGCCATGAAATCAATGTCATAAGGGTAGTAGCAGCATGATGAGTGGATTTAGGTACGGCGATTCTAAGTGAAATAAGTCACAAAGAAAAAGACACTTATCATAAGATATCACTTCTAGAGGGAATGTAAAAACCGTTAAACTTGAACTGAATTACAAAACAGAACAGACTCACACATTTAGAAAAAACACTATGGCTGCTTAACGGGAAAGGTGAGGTGGGGTGATGCATAAAACAAGGGTTTCAAATTAGCTCAGATACCGTTCCATAAACCCAATATGTAATAGACAAGACCTACTCCTTGCTCAGTGAACTGGACTCAACACCCCCTATTCACTGCACAAGAATATATCTGACTAATAAGAATTTTCAAACCTGTGTATTGATATCTCTCTGTAAGTGAGTCAAGTGGGTGTAAAGCGGCATAAACACAGCAGTGAAAAGCAGCTAAACCCCATTATAAACATAAATTACTTTTAAAAACCCATGAAACAAAGACAGTGAAAGAGAGAGAAATTCTTACACAATTCATTCAGGGGCTGTGATGCAACCTGGATTGACCATATCTAGACCCACAGCTGGATGAGACATAAGGGTGGACACACTTGGGGCTGAGAGGTTTGGTGAGGTTGGGTGAGCAAACACAGATCCTTTAAAGAAATACTGCGTGGACCCATCCCATGGGTCCCAAATCTCCAGGTTCAAGGGCATCTTCCTACATCGAAAACATGCATGAGAAACCCAGAAGATGGTACACCGTGTGATCGGGAAAGGTTTCTAAAACGCACCTCATTTCTAATCTCCTTGTGCTCGGTTTCGCCATTCCAGCCGCTTTACTAGCAATCTCCCTACTTGGAGCATCAGCACCTTTAACCTCCTGTTCCGTACAGGTGGCAATTTGTCCTGAGGATGAACGGGAAGAAGGGGGACCAATGAGAGAGTAGCTCTAGGTGTTGGGACAGGCACAGGTCACTCTATTTTCCCATCAGGAATAAGAATTAACCACAGGCTCAGCCTGGCCCCCGCAACCAGAATAGGGCCTGAAGCAATCCTGCGCTTTTGCGGCCAGCTCCCAAAAAAGCGAGTTGAAAAATGGAGCTCAGGGGCACTGCAATTCTCAAACCTGCAGAGATGTAAATGATAACTCTCGTCCACAAATAAATTGAGGGAAGGCATCGAAGAGGATTTGAAAGCAAGGCAGAATTGCAGCAAACCGATTTCAGGAGGTAGATTCGAATCGCCTTTAAAGCACATGAAAAGCGGCAAAACGTCGACAGTGATGCCCTTGGCCAAAAAGGGCGTATGCGTTTTTTCCTGAATATATTCAGGAAAAAACGCATACGCCCTTTTTGGCCAACCAAGCAACCTGGAAAGGCAAATCAGCGCTACAAAGAAGTCTCGCTTCCTATCGGTCAAAAGGGCCGTGCTGATAAAAGTGTCAAAACCAGAAATGCAGGACAGGCCATTGAGAAATGGGAGCCTTGCTACGCTGCTGGGCGGGATGCAAGTTGCCAACAGCCACTCTGGAGAAATGTCCGGTGTGTCCTGAAACATCTAAAAAACACAGCCTAGAGAGCATAGGGCACTTCCACTCATGGGTGTATAAATTGGGAAAACTAAAAATCAGCAAGACACAGGCACCCCAAAGTTTAGGGCTGCTCTCTTGACAAGAACCTCCACTTCATTACACCTTAAATATCCCAGGAAATAGAAAAATGGATAAAGAAGTTGTGGTCCTTATGTACAATGAAATATCACTCAGCCATGAAATTAATGTCCTCAGGCTAGTAGCAGCATGATGAGTGGATTTAGGTATGGCAATTCTAAGTGAAATAAGTCACACAGAAAAAGACACTTATCATAAGATATCACTTCTAGAGGGAATGTAAAAACCATTACACTTGAACTGAATTACAAAACAGAAAAAACTCACACATTTAGAAAACACAGTATGGCTGCTTAACGGGAAAGGTGAGGTGGGGTGATGCATAAAACAAGGGTTTCAAATTAGCTCAGATACCGTTCCTTAAACCCAATATGTAATAGACAAGACCTACTCCTTGCTCAGTGAACTGGACACAACACCCCCTATTCAGCGCACAAGTATATATCTGACTAGTAAGAATTTTAAAACTTATGTATTGATATCTCTCTGTAAGTGAGTCAAGTGGGTGTAAAGCGGCATAAACACAGCAGTGAAAAGCAGCTAAACCGCATTATAAAAATCAATTACTTTTAAAAACCCATGAAACAAAGACAGTGAAAGAGAGAGAAATCCTTACACAATTCATTCAGGGGCTGTGATGCAACCTGGATTGACCATATCTAGACCCACAGCTCAATGAGACATAAGGGTGGACACTCTTGGGGCTGAGAGGTTTGGTGAGGTTGGGTGAGCAAACACAGACCTTTAAAGAAATACTGCGTGGTACCCATCCCATGGGTCCCAAATCTCCAGGTTCAAGGGCATCTTCCTACATCGAAAACATGCATGAGAAACCCAGAAGATGGAACACCGTGTGATCGGGAAAGTTTTCTAAAACGCACCTCATTTCTAATCTCCTTGTGCTCGGTTTCGCCATTCCAGCCGCTTTACTAGCAATCTCCCTACATGGAGCATCAGCACCTTTAACCTCCTGTTCCGTACAGGTGGCAATTTGTCCTGAGGATGAACGGGAAGAAGGGGGACCAATGAGAGAGTAGCTCTAGGTGTTGGGACAGGCAAAGGTCACTCTATTTTCCCATCAGGAATAAGAATTAACCACAGGCTCAGCCTGGCCCCCGCAACCAGAATAGGGCCTGAAGCAATCCTGCGCTTTTGCGGCCAGCTCCCAAAAAAGCGAGTTGAAAAATGGAGCTCAGGGGCACTGCAATTCTCAAACCTGCAGAGATGTAAATGATAACTCTCGTCCACAAATAAATTGAGGGAAGGCAACGAAGAGGATTTGAAAGCAAGGCAGAATTGCAGGAAACAGATTTCAGGAGGTAGATTCGAATCGCCTTTAAAGCACATGAAAAGCGGCAAAACTTCGACAGTGATGCCCTTGGCCAAAAAGGGCGTATGCGTTTTTTCCTGAATATATTCAGGAAAAAACGCATACGCCCTTTTTGGCCAACCAAGCAACCTGGAAAGGCAAATCAGCGCTACAAAGAAGTCTCGCTTCCCATCGGTCAAAAGGGCCGTGCTGAAAAAAGTGTCAAAACCAGAAATGCAGGACAGGCCATTGAGAAATGGGAGCCTTGCTACGCTGATGGGCGGGATGTAAGTTGCCAACAGCCACTCTGGAAAAGTGTACGGTGTGTCCTGCAACATCTAAAAAACACAGCCTAGAGAGCATAGGGCACTTCCACTCATGGGTGTATAAATTGGGAAAACTAAAAATCAGCAAGACACAGGCACCCCAAAGTTTAGGGCTGCTCTCTTGACAAGAACCTCCACTTCATTACACCTTAAATATCCCAGGAAAGAGAAAAATGGATAAAGAAGTTGTAGTCCTTATGTACAGTGGAATATCACTCAGCCATGAAATCAATGTCCTCAGGCTAGTAGCAGCATGATGAGCGGATTTAGGTACGGCAATTCTAAGTGAAATAAGTCACTCAGAAAAAGACACTTATCATAAGATATCACTTCTAGAGGGAATGTAAAAACCATTACACTTGAACTGAATTACAAAACAGAAAAAACTGACACATTTAGAAAACACAGTATGGCTGCTTAACGGGAAAGGTGAGGTGGGGTGATGCATAAAACAAGGGTTTCAAATTAGCTCAGATACCGTTCCTTAAACCCAATATGTAATAGACAAGACCTACTCCTTGCTCAGTGAACTGGACACAACACCCCCTATTCAGCGCACAAGTATATATCTGACTAGTAAGAATTTTAAAACTTATGTATTGATATCTCTCTGTAAGTGAGTCAAGTGGGTGTAAAGCGGCATAAACACAGCAGTGAAAAGCAGCTAAACCCCATTATAAAAATCAATTACTTTTAAAAACCCATGAAACAAAGACAGTAAAAGAGAGAGAAATCCTTACACAATTCATTCAGGGGCTGTGATGCAACCTGGATTGACCATATCTAGACCCACAGCTGGATGAGACATAAGGGTGGACACTCTTGGGGCTGAGAGGTTTGGTGAGGTTGGGTGAGCAAACACAGACCTTTAAAGAAATACTGCGTGGTACCCATCCCATGGGTCCCAAATCTCCAGGTTCAAGGGCATCTTCCTACATCGAAAACATGCATGAGAAACCCAGAAGATGGAACACCGTGTGATCGGGAAAGGTTTCTAAAACGCACCTCATTTCTAATCTCCTTGTGCTCGTTTTCGCCATTCCAGCCGCTTTACTAGCAATCTCCCTACATGGAGCATCAGCACCTTTAACCTCCTGTTCCGTACAGGTGGCAATTTGTCCTGAGGATGAACGGGAAGAAGGGGGACCAATGAGAGAGTAGCTCTAGGTGTTGGGACAGGCACAGGTCACTCTATTTTCCCATCAGGAATAAGAATTAACCACAGGCTCAGCCTGGCCCCCGCAACCAGAATAGGGCCTGAAGCAATCCTGCGCTTTTGCGGCCAGCTCCCAAAAAAGCGAGTTGAAAAATGGAGCTCAGGGGCACTGCAATTCTCAAACCTGCAGAGATGTAAATGATAACTCTCGTCCACAAATAAATTGAGGGAAGGCATCGAAGAGGATTTGAAAGCAAGGCAGAATTGCAGCAAACCGATTTCAGGAGGTAGATTCGAATCGCCTTTAAAGCACATGAAAAGCGGCAAAACGTCGACAGTGATGCCCTTGGCCAAAAAGGGCGTATGCGTTTTTTCCTGAATATATTCAGGAAAAAACGCATACGCCCTTTTTGGCCAACCAAGCAACCTGGAAAGGCAAATCAGCGCTACAAAGAAGTCTCGCTTCCTATCGGTCAAAAGGGCCGTGCTGATAAAAGTGTCAAAACCAGAAATGCAGGACAGGCCATTGAGAAATGGGAGCCTTGCTACGCTGCTGGGCGGGATGCAAGTTGCCAACAGACACTCTGGAGAAATGTCCGGTGTGTCCTGAAACATCTAAAAAACACAGCCTAGAGAGCATAGGGCACTTCCACTCATGGGTGTACAAATTGGGAAAATTAAAAATCAGCAAGACACAGGCACCCCAAAGTTTAGGGCTGCTCTCTTGACAAGAACCTCCACTTCATTACACCTTAAATATCCCAGGAGAGAGAAAAATGGATAAAGAAGTTGTAGTCCTTATGTACAATGAAATATCACTCAGCCATGAAATCAATGTCCTCAGGCTAGTAGCAGCATGATGAGTGGATTTAGGTATGGCAATTCTAAGTGAAATAAGTCACACAGAAAAAGACACTTATCATAAGATATCACTTCTAGAGGGAATGTAAAAACCATTACACTTGAACTGAATTACAGAACAGAAAAAACTCACACATTTAGAAATCACAGTATGGCTGCTTAACGGGAAAGGTGAGGTGGGGTGATGCATAAAACAAGGGTTTCAAATTAGCTCAGATACCGTTCCTTAAACCCAATATGTAATAGACAAGACCTACTCCTTGCTCAGTGAACTGGACACAACACCCCCTATTCAGCGCACAAGTATATATCTGACTAGTAAGAATTTTAAAACTTATGTATTGATATCTCTCTGTAAGTGAGTCAAGTGGGTGTAAAGCGGCATAAACACAGCAGTGAAAAGCAGCTAAACCCCATTATAAAAATCAATTACTTTTAAAAACCCATGAAACAAAGACAGTGAAAGAGAGAGAAATCCTTACACAATTCATTCAGGGGCTGTGATGCAACCTGGATTGACCATATCTAGACCCACAGCTCAATGAGACATAAGGGTGGACACTCTTGGGGCTGAGAGGTTTGGTGAGGTTGGGTGAGCAAACACAGACCTTTAAAGAAATACTGCGTGGTACCCATCCCATGGGTCCCAAATCTCCAGGTTCAAGGGCATCTTCCTACATCGAAAACATGCATGAGAAACCCAGAAGATGGAACACCGTGTGATCGGGAAAGTTTTCTAAAACGCACCTCATTTCTAATCTCCTTGTGCTCGGTTTCGCCATTCCAGCCGCTTTACTAGCAATCTCCCTACATGGAGCATCAGCACCTTTAACCTCCTGTTCCGTACAGGTGGCAATTTGTCCTGAGGATGAACGGGAAGAAGGGGGACCAATGAGAGAGTAGCTCTAGGTGTTGGGACAGGCAAAGGTCACTCTATTTTCCCATCAGGAATAAGAATTAACCACAGGCTCAGCCTGGCCCCCGCAACCAGAATAGGGCCTGAAGCAATCCTGCGCTTTTGCGGCCAGCTCCCAAAAAAGCGAGTTGAAAAATGGAGCTCAGGGGCACTGCAATTCTCAAACCTGCAGAGATGTAAATGATAACTCTCGTCCACAAATAAATTGAGGGAAGGCAACGAAGAGGATTTGAAAGCAAGGCAGAATTGCAGGAAACAGATTTCAGGAGGTAGATTCGAATCGCCTTTAAAGCACATGAAAAGCGGCAAAACGTCGACAGTGATGCCCTTGGCCAAAAAGGGCGTATGCGTTTTTTCCTGAATATATTCAGGAAAAAACGCATACGCCCTTTTTGGCCAACCAAGCAACCTGGAAAGGCAAATCAGCGCTACAAAGAAGTCTCGCTTCCCATCGGTCAAAAGGGCCGTGCTGAAAAAAGTGTCAAAACCAGAAATGCAGGACAGGCCATTGAGAAATGGGAGCCTTGCTACGCTGATGGGCGGGATGTAAGTTGCCAACAGCCACTCTGGAAAAGTGTACGGTGTGTCCTGCAACATCTAAAAAACACAGCCTAGAGAGCATAGGGCACTTCCACTCATGGGTGTATAAATTGGGAAAACTAAAAATCAGCAAGACACAGGCACCCCAAAGTTTAGGGCTGCTCTCTTGACAAGAACCTCCACTTCATTACACCTTAAATATCCCAGGAAAGAGAAAAATGGATAAAGAAGTTGTAGTCCTTATGTACAGTGGAATATCACTCAGCCATGAAATCAATGTCCTCAGGCTAGTAGCAGCATGATGAGCGGATTTAGGTACGGCAATTCTAAGTGAAATAAGTCACTCAGAAAAAGACACTTATCATAAGATATCACTTCTAGAGGGAATGTAAAAACCATTACACTTGAACTGAATTACAAAACAGAAAAAACTGACACATTTAGAAAACATAGTATCGCTGCTTAACGGGAAAGGTGAGGTGGGGTGATGCATAAAACAAGGGTTTCAAATTAGCTCAGATACCGTTCCTTAAACCCAATATGTAATAGACAAGACCTACTCCTTGCTCAGTGAACTGGACACAACACCCCCTATTCAGCGCACAAGTATATATCTGACTAGTAAGAATTTTAAAACTTATGTATTGATATCTCTCTGTAAGTGAGTCAAGTGGGTGTAAAGCGGCATAAACACAGCAGTGAAAAGCAGCTAAACCCCATTATAAAAATCAATTACTTTTAAAAACCCATGAAACAAAGACAGTGAAAGAGAGAGAAATTCTTACACAATTCATTCAGGGGCTGTGATGCAACCTGGATTGACCATATCTAGACCCACAGCTGGATGAGACATAAGGGTGGACACTCTTGGGGCTGAGAGGTTTGGTGAGGTTGGGTGAGCAAACACAGACCTTTAAAGAAATACTGCGTGGTACCCATCCCATGGGTCCCAAATCTCCAGGTTCAAGGGCATCTTCCTACATCGAAAACATGCATGAGAAACCCAGAAGATGGAACACCGTGTGATCGGGAAAGGTTTCTAAAACGCACCTCATTTCTAATCTCCTTGTGCTCGGTTTCGCCATTCCAGCCGCTTTACTAGCAATCTCCCTACATGGAGCATCAGCACCTTTAACCTCCTGTTCCGTACAGGTGGCAATTTGTCCTGAGGATGAACGGGAAGAAGGGGGACCAATGAGAGAGTAGCTCTAGGTGTTGGGACAGGCACAGGCCACTCTATTTTCCCATCAGGAATAAGAATTAACCACAGGCTCAGCCTGGCCCCCGCAACCAGAATAGGGCCTGAAGCAATCCTGCGCTTTTGCGGCCAGCTCCCAAAAAAGCGAGTTGAAAAATGGAGCTCAGGGGCACTGCAATTCTCAAACCTGCAGAGATGTAAATGATAACTCTCGTCCACAAATAAATTGAGGGAAGGCATCGAAGAGGATTTGAAAGCAAGGCAGAATTGCAGCAAACCGATTTCAGGAGGTAGATTCGAATCGCCTTTAAAGCACATGAAAAGCGGCAAAACGTCGACAGTGATGCCCTTGGCCAAAAAGGGCGTATGCGTTTTTTCCTGAATATATTCAGGAAAAAACGCATACGCCCTTTTTGGCCAACCAAGCAACCTGGAAAGGCAAATCAGCGCTACAAAGAAGTCTCGCTTCCTATCGGTCAAAAGGGCCGTGCTGATAAAAGTGTCAAAACCAGAAATGCAGGACAGGCCATTGAGAAATGGGAGCCTTGCTACGCTGCTGGGCGGGATGCAAGTTGCCAACAGACACTCTGGAGAAATGTCCGGTGTGTCCTGAAACATCTAAAAAACACAGCCTAGAGAGCATAGGGCACTTCCACTCATGGGTGTACAAATTGGGAAAATTAAAAATCAGCAAGACACAGGAACCCCAAAGTTTAGGGCTGCTCTCTTGACAAGAACCTCCACTTCATTACACCTTAAATATCCCAGGAGAGAGAAAAATGGATAAAGAAGTTGTAGTCCTTATGTACAATGAAATATCACTCAGCCATGAAATCAATGTCCTCAGGCTAGTAGCAGCATGATGAGTGGATTTAGGTATGGCAATTCTAAGTGAAATAAGTCACACAGAAAAAGACACTTATCATAAGATATCACTTCTAGAGGGAATGTAAAAACCATTACAATTGAACTGAATAACAAAACAGAAAAAACTCACACATTTAGAAAACACAGTATGGCTGCTTAACGGGAAAGGTGAGGTGGGGTGATGCATAAAACAAGGGTTTCAAATTAGCTCAGATACCGTTCCTTAAACCCAATATGTAATAGACAAGACCTACTCCTTGCTCAGTGAACTGGACACAACACCCCCTATTCAGCGCACAAGTATATATCTGACTAGTAAGAATTTTAAAACTTATGTATTGATATCTCTCTGTAAGTGAGTCAAGTGGGTGTAAAGCGGCATAAACACAGCAGTGAAAAGCAGCTAAACCCCATTATAAAAATAAATTACTTTTAAAAACCCATGAAACAAAGACAGTGAAAGAGAGAGAAATCCTTACACAATTCATTCAGGGGCTGTGATGCAACCTGGATTGACCATATCTAGACCCACAGCTCAATGAGACATAAGGGTGGACACTCTTGGGTCTGAGAGGTTTGGTGAGGTTGGGTGAGCAAACACAGACCCTTTAAAGAAATACTGCGTGGTACCCATCGCATGGGTCCCAAATCTCCAGGTTCAAGGGCATCTTCCTACATCGAAAACATGCATGAGAAACCCAGAAGATGGTACACCGTGTGATCGGGAAAGGTTTCTAAAACGCACCTCATTTCTAATCTCCTTGTGCTCGGTTTCGCCATTTCAGCCGCTTTACTAGCAATCTCCCTACTTGGAGCATCAGGAACTTTAACCTCCTGATCCGTACAGGAGGCAATTTTTCCTGAGGATGAACGGGAAGAAGGGGGACCAATGAGAGAGTAGCTCTAGGTGTTGGGACAGGCACAGGTCACTCTATTTTCCCATCAGGAAGAAGAATTAACCACAGGCTCAGCCTGGCCCCCACAACCAGAATAGGGCCTGAAGCAATCCTTTGCTTTTGCGGCCAGCTCCCAAAAAAGAGAGTTGAAAAATGGAGTTCAGGGGCACTGCAATTCTCCAACCTGCAGAGTAATAAATGATAACTCTCGTCCACAAATAAATTGAGGGAAGGCAACGAAGAGGATTTGAAAGCAAGGCAGAATTGCAGGAAACAGATTTCAGGAGGTAGATTCGAATCGCCTTTAAAGAACATGAAAAGCAGCAAAACGTCGACAGTGATGCCCTTGGCCAAAAAGGGCGTATGCGTTTTTTCCTGAATAGATTCAGAAAAAAACGCATACGCCCATTTTGGCCAACCAAGCAACCTGGAAAGGCAAATCAGCGCTACAAAGAAGTCTCGCTTCCCATTGGTCAAAAGGGCCATGCTGAAAAAAGTGTCAAAACCAGAAATGCAGGACAGGCCATGGAGAAATGGGAGCCTTGCTACGCTGATGGGCGGGATGTAAATTGCCAACAGCCACTCCGCAGAAGTGTACTGTGTGTCCTGAAACGTCTAAAAAACACAGCCTAGAGAGCATAGGGCACATCCACTCATGGGTGTTTAAATTGGGAAAACTAAAAATCAGCAAGACACAGGCACCCCAAAGTTTAGGGCTGCTCTCTTGACAAGAACCTCCACTTCATTTCACCTTAAGTATCCCAGGAAAGAGAAAAATGGATAAAGAAGTTGTGGTCCTTATGTACAATGGAATATCACTCAGCCATGAAATCAATGTCATAAGGCTAGTAGCAGCATGATGAGTGGATTTAGGTACGGCGATTCTAAGTGAAATAAGTCACAAAGAAAAAGACACTTATCATAAGATATCCCTTCTAGACGGAATGTAAAAACCGTTACACTTGAATTGAATTACAAAACAGAACAGACTCACACATTTAGAAAAAACACTATGGCTGCTTAACGGGAAAGGTGAGGTGGGGTGATGCATCAAACAAGGGTTTCAAATTAGCTCAGATACAGTTCAAAAAACGTAATATGTAATAGACAAGACCTACTCCTTGCTCAGTAATCTGGACTCAACACCCCTTATTCAGTGAACAGGTATATATCTGACTAGTAAGAATTTTAAAACCTATGTATTGATATCTCTCTGTAAGTGAGTCTAGTGGGTATAAAGCGGCATAAACACAGCAGTGAAAAGCAGCTAAATCCCATTATAAAAATTAATTACTTTTAAAAACCCATGAAACAAAGACAGTGAAAGAGAGAGAAATTCTTACACAATACATTCAGGGGCTGTGATGCAACCTGGATTGACCATATCTAGACCCACAGCTGGATGAGACATAAGGGTGGACACTCTTGGGGCTGAGAGGTTTGGTGAGGTTGGGTGACCAAACGCAGACCCTTTAAACAAATACTGCGTGGTACCCATCCCATGGGTCCCAAATCTCCAGGTTCAAGGGCATCTTCCTACATCGAAAACATGCATGAGAAACCCAGAAGATGGAACACCGTGTCATGGGGAAAGGTTTCTAAAACACACCTCATTTCTAATCTCCTTGTGCTCGGTTTCGCCATTCCAGCCGCTTTACTAACAATCTCCCTACTTGGAGCATCAGCACCTTTAACCTCCTGTTCCGTACAGGTGGCAATTTGTCCTGAGGATGAACGGGAAGAAGGAGGACCAATGAGAGAGTAGCTCTAGGTGTTGGGACAGGCACAGGTCACTCTATTTTCCCATCAGGAAGAAGAAATAACCACAGGCTCAGCCTGGCCCACACAACCAAAATAGGGCCTGAAGCTATCCTGCGCTTTTGCGGCCAGCTCACAAAAAAGCGAGTTGAAAAATGGAGCTCAAGGGCACTGCAATTCTCAAAGATATCTGCAGACATATAAATGATAACTCTCGTCCACAAATAAATTGAGGGAAGGCAACAAAGAGGATTTGAAAGCAATGCAGAATTGCAGCAAACCGATTTCAGGAGGTAGATTCGAATCGCCTTTGAAGCACATGAAAAGTGGCAAAACGTCGACAGTGATGCCCTTGGCCAAAAAGGGCGTATGCGTTTTTTACTGAATATATTCTGGAAAAAACGCATACGCCCTTTTTGGCCAACCAAGCAACCTGGAAAGGCAAATCAGCGCTACAAAGAAGTCTCGCTTCCCATTGGTCAAAAGGGCCATGCTGAAAAAAGTGTCAAAACCAGAAATGCAGGACAGGCCATTGAGAAATGGGAGCCTAGCTAGGCTGATGGGCGGGATGTAAATTGCCAACAGACACTCTGGAGAAGTGTACGGTGTGTCCTGAAACATCTAAAAAACACAGCCTAGAGAGCATAGGGCACTTCCACTCATGGGTGTATAAATTGGGAAAACTAAAAATCAGCAAGACACAGGCACCCCAAAGTTTAGGGCTGCTCTCTTGGCAAGAACCTCCACTTCATTACACCTTAAATATCCCAGGAAAGAGAAAAATGGATAAAGAAGTAGTGGTCCTTATGTACAATGGAATATCACTCAGCCATGAAATCAATGTCATAAGGGTAGTAGCAGCATGATGAGTGGATTTAGGTACGGCGATTCTAAGTGAAATAAGTCACAAAGAAAAAGACACTTATCATAAGATATCACTTCTAGAGGGAATGTAAAAACCGTTAAACTTGAACTGAATTACAAAACAGAACAAACTCACACATTTAGAAAAAACACTATGGCTGCTTAACGGGAAAGGTGAGGTGGGGTGATGCATAAAACAAGGGTTTCAAATTAGCTCAGATACCGTTCCATAAACCCAATATGTAATAGACAAGACCTACTCCTTGCTCAGTGAACTGGACTCAACACCCCCTATTCACTGCACAAGAATATATCTGACTAATAAGAATTTTCAAACCTGTGTATTGATATCTCTCTGTAAGTGAGTCAAGTGGGTGTAAAGCGGCATAAACACAGCAGTGAAAAGCAGCTAAACCCCATTATAAACATAAATTACTTTTAAAAACCCATGAAACAAAGACAGTGAAAGAGAGAGAAATTCTTACACAATTCATTCAGGGGCTGTGATGCAACCTGGATTGACCATATCTAGACCCACAGCTGGATGAGACATAAGGCTGGACACACTTGGGGCTGAGAGGTTTGGTGAGGTTGGGTGAGCAAACACAGATCCTTTAAAGAAATACTGCGTGGACCCATCCCATGGGTCCCAAATCTCCAGGTTCAAGGGCATCTTCCTACATCGAAAACATGCATGAGAAACCCAGAAGATGGTACACCGTGTGATCGGGAAAGGTTTCTAAAACGCACCTCATTTCTAATCTCCTTGTGCTCGGTTTCGCCATTCCAGCCGCTTTACTAGCAATCTCCCTACTTGGAGCATCAGCACCTTTAACCTCCTGTTCCGTACAGGTGGCAATTTGTCCTGAGGATGAACGGGAAGAAGGGGGACCAATGAGAGAGTAGCTCTAGGTGTTGGGACAGGCACAGGTCACTCTATTTTCCCATCAGGAATAAGAATTAACCACAGGCTCAGCCTGGCCCCCGCAACCAGAATAGGGCCTGAAGCAATCCTGCGCTTTTGCGGCCAGCTCCCAAAAAAGCGAGTTGAAAAATGGAGCTCAGGGGCACTGCAATTCTCAAACCTGCAGAGATGTAAATGATAACTCTCGTCCACAAATAAATTGAGGGAAGGCATCGAAGAGGATTTGAAAGCAAGGCAGAATTGCAGCAAACCGATTTCAGGAGGTAGATTCGAATCGCCTTTAAAGCACATGAAAAGCGGCAAAACGTCGACAGTGATGCCCTTGGCCAAAAAGGGCGTATGCGTTTTTTCCTGAATATATTCAGGAAAAAACGCATACGCCCTTTTTGGCCAACCAAGCAACCTGGAAAGGCAAATCAGCGCTACAAAGAAGTCTCGCTTCCTATCGGTCAAAAGGGCCGTGCTGATAAAAGTGTCAAAACCAGAAATGCAGGACAGGCCATTGAGAAATGGGAGCCTTGCTACGCTGCTGGGCGGGATGCAAGTTGCCAACAGCCACTCTGGAGAAATGTCCGGTGTGTCCTGAAACATCTAAAAAACACAGCCTAGAGAGCATAGGGCACTTCCACTCATGGGTGTATAAATTGGGAAAACTAAAAATCAGCAAGACACAGGCACCCCAAAGTTTAGGGCTGCTCTCTTGACAAGAACCTCCACTTCATTACACCTTAAATATCCCAGGAAATAGAAAAATGGATAAAGAAGTTGTGGTCCTTATGTACAATGAAATATCACTCAGCCATGAAATTAATGTCCTCAGGCTAGTAGCAGCATGATGAGTGGATTTAGGTATGGCAATTCTAAGTGAAATAAGTCACACAGAAAAAGACACTTATCATAAGATATCACTTCTAGAGGGAATGTAAAAACCATTACACTTGAACTGAATTACAAAACAGAAAAAACTCACACATTTAGAAAACACAGTATGGCTGCTTAACGGGAAAGGTGAGGTGGGGTGATGCATAAAACAAGGGTTTCAAATTAGCTCAGATACCGTTCCTTAAACCCAATATGTAATAGACAAGACCTACTCCTTGCTCAGTGAACTGGACACAACACCCCCTATTCAGCGCACAAGTATATATCTGACTAGTAAGAATTTTAAAACTTATGTATTGATATCTCTCTGTAAGTGAGTCAAGTGGGTGTAAAGCGGCATAAACACAGCAGTGAAAAGCAGCTAAACCCCATTATAAAAATCAATTACTTTTAAAAACCCATGAAACAAAGACAGTGAAAGAGAGAGAAATCCTTACACAATTCATTCAGGGGCTGTGATGCAACCTGGATTGACCATATCTAGACCCACAGCTCAATGAGACATAAGGGTGGACACTCTTGGGGCTGAGAGGTTTGGTGAGGTTGGGTGAGCAAACACAGACCTTTAAAGAAATACTGCGTGGTACCCATCCCATGGGTCCCAAATCTCCAGGTTCAAGGGCATCTTCCTACATCGAAAACATGCATGAGAAACCCAGAAGATGGAACACCGTGTGATCGGGAAAGTTTTCTAAAACGCACCTCATTTCTAATCTCCTTGTGCTCGGTTTCGCCATTCCAGCCGCTTTACTAGCAATCTCCCTACATGGAGCATCAGCACCTTTAACCTCCTGTTCCGTACAGGTGGCAATTTGTCCTGAGGATGAACGGGAAGAAGGGGGACCAATGAGAGAGTAGCTCTAGGTGTTGGGACAGGCAAAGGTCACTCTATTTTCCCATCAGGAATAAGAATTAACCACAGGCTCAGCCTGGCCCCCGCAACCAGAATAGGGCCTGAAGCAATCCTGCGCTTTTGCGGCCAGCTCCCAAAAAAGCGAGTTGAAAAATGGAGCTCAGGGGCACTGCAATTCTCAAACCTGCAGAGATGTAAATGATAACTCTCGTCCACAAATAAATTGAGGGAAGGCATCGAAGAGGATTTGAAAGCAAGGCAGAATTGCAGCAAACCGATTTCAGGAGGTAGATTCGAATCGCCTTTAAAGCACATGAAAAGCGGCAAAACGTCGACAGTGATGCCCTTGGCCAAAAAGGGCGTATGCGTTTTTTCCTGAATATATTCAGGAAAAAACGCATACGCCCTTTTTGGCCAACCAAGCAACCTGGAAAGGCAAATCAGCGCTACAAAGAAGTCTCGCTTCCTATCGGTCAAAAGGGCCGTGCTGATAAAAGTGTCAAAACCAGAAATGCAGGACAGGCCATTGAGAAATGGGAGCCTTGCTACGCTGCTGGGCGGGATGCAAGTTGCCAACAGCCACTCTGGAGAAATGTCCGGTGTGTCCTGAAACATCTAAAAAACACAGCCTAGAGAGCATAGGGCACTTCCACTCATGGGTGTATAAATTGGGAAAACTAAAAATCAGCAAGACACAGGCACCCCAAAGTTTAGGGCTGCTCTCTTGACAAGAACCTCCACTTCATTACACCTTAAATATCCCAGGAAATAGAAAAATGGATAAAGAAGTTGTGGTCCTTATGTACAATGAAATATCACTCAGCCATGAAATTAATGTCCTCAGGCTAGTAGCAGCATGATGAGTGGATTTAGGTATGGCAATTCTAAGTGAAATAAGTCACACAGAAAAAGACACTTATCATAAGATATCACTTCTAGAGGGAATGTAAAAACCATTACACTTGAACTGAATTACAAAACAGAAAAAACTGACACATTTAGAAAACACAGTATGGCTGCTTAACGGGAAAGGTGAGGTGGGGTGATGCATAAAACAAGGGTTTCAAATTAGCTCAGATACCGTTCCTTAAACCCAATATGTAATAGACAAGACCTACTCCTTGCTCAGTGAACTGGACACAACACCCCCTATTCAGCGCACAAGTATATATCTGACTAGTAAGAATTTTAAAACTTATGTATTGATATCTCTCTGTAAGTGAGTCAAGTGGGTGTAAAGCGGCATAAACACAGCAGTGAAAAGCAGCTAAACCCCATTATAAAAATCAATTACTTTTAAAAACCCATGAAACAAAGACAGTGAAAGAGAGAGAAATCCTTACACAATTCATTCAGGGGCTGTGATGCAACCTGGATTGACCATATCTAGACCCACAGCTCAATGAGACATAAGGGTGGACACTCTTGGGGCTGAGAGGTTTGGTGAGGTTGGGTGAGCAAACACAGACCCTTTAAAGAAATACTGCGTGGTACCCATCGCATGGGTCCCAAATCTCCAGGTTCAAGGGCATCTTCCTACATCGAAAACATGCATGAGAAACCCAGAAGATGGTACACCGTGTGATCGGGAAAGGTTTCTAAAATGCACCTCATTTCTAATCTCCTTGTGCTCGGTTTCGCCATTTCAGCCGCTTTACTAGCAATCTCCCTACTTGGAGCATCAGGAACTTTAACCTCCTGATCCGTACAGGAGGCAATTTTTCCTGAGGATGAACGGGAAGAAGGGGGACCAATGAGAGAGTAGCTCTAGGTGTTGGGACAGGCACAGGTCACTCTATTTTCCCATCAGGAAGAAGAATTAACCACAGGCTCAGCCTGGCCCCCACAACCAGAATAGGGCCTGAAGCAATCCTTTGCTTTTGCGGCCAGCTCCCAAAAAAGAGAGTTGAAAAATGGAGTTCAGGGGCACTGCAATTCTCCAACCTGCAGAGTAATAAATGATAACTCTCGTCCACAAATAAATTGAGGGAAGGCAACGAAGAGGATTTGAAAGCAAGGCAGAATTGCAGGAAACAGATTTCAGGAGGTAGATTCGAATCGCCTTTAAAGAACATGAAAAGCAGCAAAACGTCGACAGTGATGCCCTTGGCCAAAAAGGGCGTATGCGTTTTTTCCTGAATAGATTCAGAAAAAAACGCATACGCCCATTTTGGCCAACCAAGCAACCTGGAAAGGCAAATCAGCGCTACAAAGAAGTCTCGCTTCCCATTGGTCAAAAGGGCCATGCTGAAAAAAGTGTCAAAACCAGAAATGCAGGACAGGCCATGGAGAAATGGGAGCCTTGCTACGCTGATGGGCGGGATGTAAATTGCCAACAGCCACTCCGCAGAAGTGTACTGTGTGTCCTGAAACGTCTAAAAAACACAGCCTAGAGAGCATAGGGCACATCCACTCATGGGTGTTTAAATTGGGAAAACTAAAAATCAGCAAGACACAGGCACCCCAAAGTTTAGGGCTGCTCTCTTGACAAGAACCTCCACTTCATTTCACCTTAAGTATCCCAGGAAAGAGAAAAATGGATAAAGAAGTTGTGGTCCTTATGTACAATGGAATATCACTCAGCCATGAAATCAATGTCATAAGGCTAGTAGCAGCATGATGAGTGGATTTAGGTACGGCGATTCTAAGTGAAATAAGTCACAAAGAAAAAGACACTTATCATAAGATATCACTTCTAGACGGAATGTAAAAACCGTTACACTTGAATTGAATTACAAAACAGAACAGACTCACACATTTAGAAAAAACACTATGGCTGCTTAACGGGAAAGGTGAGGTGGGGTGATGCATCAAACAAGGGTTTCAAATTAGCTCAGATACAGTTCAAAAAACGTAATATGTAATAGACAAGACCTACTCCTTGCTCAGTAATGTGGACTCAACACCCCTTATTCAGTGAACAGGTATATATCTGACTAGTAAGAATTTTAAAACCTATGTATTGATATCTCTCTGTAAGTGAGTCTAGTGGGTATAAAGCGGCATAAACACAGCAGTGAAAAGCAGCTAAATCCCATTATAAAAATTAATTACTTTTAAAAACCCATGAAACAAAGACAGTGAAAGAGAGAGAAATTCTTACACAATACATTCAGGGGCTGTGATGCAACCTGGATTGACCATATCTAGACCCACAGCTGGATGAGACATAAGGGTGGACACTCTTGGGGCTGAGAGGTTTGGTGAGGTTGGGTGACCAAACGCAGACCCTTTAAACAAATACTGCGTGGTACCCATCCCATGGGTCCCAAATCTCCAGGTTCAAGGGCATCTTCCTACATCGAAAACATGCATGAGAAACCCAGAAGATGGAACACCGTGTCATGGGGAAAGGTTTCTAAAACACACCTCATTTCTAATCTCCTTGTGCTCGGTTTCGCCATTCCAGCCGCTTTACTAACAATCTCCCTACTTGGAGCATCAGCACCTTTAACCTCCTGTTCCGTACAGGTGGCAATTTGTACTGAGGATGAACGGGAAGAAGGAGGACCAATGAGAGAGTAGCTCTAGGTGTTGGGACAGGCACAGGTCACTCTATTTTCCCATCAGGAAGAAGAAATAACCACAGGCTCAGCCTGGCCCACACAACCAAAATAGGGCCTGAAGCTATCCTGCGCTTTTGCGGCCAGCTCACAAAAAAGCGAGTTGAAAAATGGAGCTCAAGGGCACTGCAATTCTCAAAGATATCTGCAGAGATATAAATGATAACTCTCGTCCACAAATAAATTGAGGGAAGGCAACAAAGAGGATTTGAAAGCAATGCAGAATTGCAGCAAACCGATTTCAGGAGGTAGATTCGAATCGCCTTTGAAGCACATGAAAAGTGGCAAAACGTCGACAGTGATGCCCTTGGCCAAAAAGGGCGTATGCGTTTTTTACTGAATATATTCTGGAAAAAACGCATACGCCCTTTTTGGCCAACCAAGCAACCTGGAAAGGCAAATCAGCGCTACAAAGAAGTCTCGCTTCCCATTGGTCAAAAGGGCCATGCTGAAAAAAGTGTCAAAACCAGAAATGCAGGACAGGCCATTGAGAAATGGGAGCCTAGCTAGGCTGATGGGCGGGATGTAAATTGCCAACAGACACTCTGGAGAAGTGTACGGTGTGTCCTGAAACATCTAAAAAACACAGCCTAGAGAGCATAGGGCACTTCCACTCATGGGTGTATAAATTGGGAAAACTAAAAATCAGCAAGACACAGGCACCCCAAAGTTTAGGGCTGCTCTCTTGGCAAGAACCTCCACTTCATTACAACTTAAATATCCCAGGAAAGAGAAAAATGGATAAAGAAGTAGTGGTCCTTATGTACAATGGAATATCACTCAGCCATGAAATCAATGTCATAAGGGTAGTAGCAGCATGATGAGTGGATTTAGGTACGGCGATTCTAAGTGAAATAAGTCACAAAGAAAAAGACACTTATCATAAGATATCACTTCTAGAGGGAATGTAAAAACCGTTAAACTTGAACTGAATTACAAAACAGAACAGACTCACACATTTAGAAAAAACACTATGGCTGCTTAACGGGAAAGGTGAGGTGGGGTGATGCATAAAACAAGGGTTTCAAATTAGCTCAGATACCTTTCCATAAACCCAATATGTAATAGACAAGACCTACTCCTTGCTCAGTGAACTGGACTCAACACCCCCTATTCACTGCACAAGAATATATCTGACTAATAAGAATTTTCAAACCTATGTATTGATATCTCTCTGTAAGTGAGTCAAGTGGGTGTAAAGCGGCATAAACACAGCAGTGAAAAGCAGCTAAACCCCATTATAAACATAAATTACTTTTAAAAACCCATGAAACAAAGACAGTGAAAGAGAGAGAAATTCTTACACAATTCATTCAGGGGCTGTGATGCAACCTGGATTGACCATATCTAGACCCACAGCTGGATGAGACATAAGGGTGGACACTCTTGGGCCCTAGAGGTTTGGTGAGGTTGGGTGAGCAAACACAGATCCTTTAAAGAAATACTGCGTGGACCCATCCCATGGGTCCCAAATCTCCAGGTTCAAGGGCATCTTCCTACATCGAAAACATGCATGAGAAACCCAGAAGATGGTACACCTTGTGATCGGGAAAGGTTTCTAAAACGCACCTCATTTCTAATCTCCTTGTGCTCGGTTTCGCCATTCCAGCCGCTTTACTAGCAATCTCCCTACTTGGAGCATCAGCACCTTTAACCTCCTGTTCCGTACAGGTGGCAATTTGTCCTGAGGATGAACGGGAAGAAGGGGGACCAATGAGAGAGTAGCTCTAGGTGTTGGGACAGGCACAGGTCACTCTATTTTCCCATCAGGAATAAGAATTAACCACAGGCTCAGCCTGGCCCCCGCAACCAGAATAGGGCCTGAAGCAATCCTGCGCTTTTGCGGCCAGCTCCCAAAAAAGCGAGTTGAAAAATGGAGCTCAGGGGCACTGCAATTCTCAAACCTGCAGAGATGTAAATGATAACTCTCGTCCACAAATAAATTGAGGGAAGGCATCGAAGAGGATTTGAAAGCAAGGCAGAATTGCAGCAAACCGATTTCAGGAGGTAGATTCGAATCGCCTTTAAAGCACATGAAAAGCGGCAAAACGTCGACAGTGATGCCCTTGGCCAAAAAGGGCGTATGCGTTTTTTCCTGAATATATTCAGGAAAAAACGCATACGCCCTTTTTGGCCAACCAAGCAACCTGGAAAGGCAAATCAGCGCTACAAAGAAGTCTCGCTTCCTATCGGTCAAAAGGGCCGTGCTGATAAAAGTGTCAAAACCAGAAATGCAGGACAGGCCATTGAGAAATGGGAGCCTTGCTACGCTGCTGGGCGGGATGCAAGTTGCCAACAGCCACTCTGGAGAAATGTCCGGTGTGTCCTGAAACATCTAAAAAACACAGCCTAGAGAGCATAGGGCACTTCCACTCATGGGTGTATAAATTGGGAAAACTAAAAATCAGCAAGACACAGGCACCCCAAAGTTTAGGGCTGCTCTCTTGACAAGAACCTCCACTTCATTACACCTTAAATATCCCAGGAAATAGAAAAATGGATAAAGAAGTTGTGGTCCTTATGTACAATGAAATATCACTCAGCCATGAAATTAATGTCCTCAGGCTAGTAGCAGCATGATGAGTGGATTTAGGTATGGCAATTCTAAGTGAAATAAGTCACACAGAAAAAGACACTTATCATAAGATATCACTTCTAGAGGGAATGTAAAAACCATTACACTTGAACTGAATTACAAAACAGAAAAGACTGACACATTTAGAAAACACAGTATGGCTGCTTAACGGGAAAGGTGAGGTGGGGTGATGCATAAAACAAGGGTTTCAAATTAGCTCAGATACCGTTCCTTAAACCCAATATGTAATAGACAAGACCTACTCCTTGCTCAGTGAACTGGACACAACACCCCCTATTCAGCGCACAAGTATATATCTGACTAGTAAGAATTTTAAAACTTATGTATTGATATCTCTCTGTAAGTGAGTCAAGTGGGTGTAAAGCGGCATAAACACAGCAGTGAAAAGCAGCTAAACCCCATTATAAAAATCAATTACTTTTAAAAACCCATGAAACAAAGACAGTGAAAGAGAGAGAAATCCTTACACAATTCATTCAGGGGCTGTGATGCAACCTGGATTGACCATATCTAGACCCACAGCTCAATGAGACATAAGGGTGGACACTCTTGGGGCTGAGAGGTTTGGTGAGGTTGGGTGAGCAAACACAGACCTTTAAAGAAATACTGCGTGGTACCCATCCCATGGGTCCCAAATCTCCAGGTTCAAGGGCATCTTCCTACATCGAAAACATGCATGAGAAACCCAGAAGATGGAACACCGTGTGATCGGGAAAGTTTTCTAAAACGCACCTCATTTCTAATCTCCTTGTGCTCGGTTTCGCCATTCCAGCCGCTTTACTAGCAATCTCCCTACATGGAGCATCAGCACCTTTAACCTCCTGTTCCGTACAGGTGGCAATTTGTCCTGAGGATGAACGGGAAGAAGGGGGACCAATGAGAGAGTAGCTCTAGGTGTTGGGACAGGCAAAGGTCACTCTATTTTCCCATCAGGAATAAGAATTAACCACAGGCTCAGCCTGGCCCCCGCAACCAGAATAGGGCCTGAAGCAATCCTGCGCTTTTGCGGCCAGCTCCCAAAAAAGCGAGTTGAAAAATGGAGCTCAGGGGCACTGCAATTCTCAAACCTGCAGAGATGTAAATGATAACTCTCGTCCACAAATAAATTGAGGGAAGGCATCGAAGAGGATTTGAAAGCAAGGCAGAATTGCAGCAAACCGATTTCAGGAGGTAGATTCGAATCGCCTTTAAGGCACATGAAAAGCGGCAAAACGTCGACAGTGATGCCCTTGGCCAAAAAGGGCGTATGCGTTTTTTCCTGAATATATTCAGGAAAAAACGCATACGCCCTTTTTGGCCAACCAAGCAACCTGGAAAGGCAAATCAGCGCTACAAAGAAGTCTCGCTTCCTATCGGTCAAAAGGGCCGTGCTGATAAAAGTGTCAAAACCAGAAATGCAGGACAGGCCATTGAGAAATGGGAGCCTTGCTACGCTGCTGGGCGGGATGCAAGTTGCCAACAGCCACTCTGGAGAAATGTCCGGTGTGTCCTGAAACATCTAAAAAACACAGCCTAGAGAGCATAGGGCACTTCCACTCATGGGTGTATAAATTGGGAAAACTAAAAATCAGCAAGACACAGGCACCCCAAAGTTTAGGGCTGCTCTCTTGACAAGAACCTCCACTTCATTACACCTTAAATATCCCAGGAAATAGAAAAATGGATAAAGAAGTTGTGGTCCTTATGTACAATGAAATATCACTCAGCCATGAAATTAATGTCCTCAGGCTAGTAGCAGCATGATGAGTGGATTTAGGTATGGCAATTCTAAGTGAAATAAGTCACACAGAAAAAGACACTTATCATAAGATATCACTTCTAGAGGGAATGTAAAAACCATTACACTTGAACTGAATTACAAAACAGAAAAAACTGACACATTTAGAAAACACAGTATGGCTGCTTAACGGGAAAGGTGAGGTGGGGTGATGCATAAAACAAGGGTTTCAAATTAGCTCAGATACCGTTCCTTAAACCCAATATGTAATAGACAAGACCTACTCCTTGCTCAGTGAACTGGACACAACACCCCCTATTCAGCGCACAAGTATATATCTGACTAGTAAGAATTTTAAAACTTATGTATT
This sequence comes from Balaenoptera physalus, assembly GCF_965194825.1. Lineage (NCBI taxonomy): Eukaryota > Metazoa > Chordata > Mammalia > Artiodactyla > Balaenopteridae > Balaenoptera > Balaenoptera physalus. The sequence goes on from NW_028125382.1 coordinate 140,888, forward strand.
GATATCTCTCTGTAAGTGAGTCAAGTGGGTGTAAAGCGGCATAAACACAGCAGTGAAAAGCAGCTAAACCCCATTATAAAAATCAATTACTTTTAAAAACCCATGAAACAAAGACAGTGAAAGAGAGAGAAATCCTTACACAATTCATTCAGGGGCTGTGATGCAACCTGGATTGACCATATCTAGACCCACAGCTCAATGAGACATAAGGGTGGACACTCTTGGGGCTGAGAGGTTTGGTGAGGTTGGGTGAGCAAACACAGACCTTTAAAGAAATACTGCATGGTACCCATCCCATGGGTCCCAAATCTCCAGGTTCAAGGGCATCTTCCTACATCGAAAACATGCATGAGAAACCCAGAAGATGGAACACCGTGTGATCGGGAAAGTTTTCTAAAACGCACCTCATTTCTAATCTCCTTGTGCTCGGTTTCGCCATTCCAGCCGCTTTACTAGCAATCTCCCTACATGGAGCATCAGCACCTTTAACCTCCTGTTCCGTACAGGTGGCAATTTGTCCTGAGGATGAACGGGAAGAAGGGGGACCAATGAGAGAGTAGCTCTAGGTGTTGGGACAGGCAAAGGTCACTCTATTTTCCCATCAGGAATAAGAATTAACCACAGGCTCAGCCTGGCCCCCGCAACCAGAATAGGGCCTGAAGCAATCCTGCGCTTTTGCGGCCAGCTCCCAAAAAAGCGAGTTGAAAAATGGAGCTCAGGGGCACTGCAATTCTCAAACCTGCAGAGATGTAAATGATAACTCTCGTCCACAAATAAATTGAGGGAAGGCAACGAAGAGGATTTGAAAGCAAGGCAGAATTGCAGGAAACAGATTTCAGGAGGTAGATTCGAATCGCCTTTAAAGCACATGAAAAGCGGCAAAACGTCGACAGTGATGCCCTTGGCCAAAAAGGGCGTATGCGTTTTTTCCTGAATATATTCAGGAAAAAACGCATACGCCCTTTTTGGCCAACCAAGCAACCTGGAAAGGCAAATCAGCGCTACAAAGAAGTCTCGCTTCCCATTGTTCAAAAGGGCCGTGCAGAAAAAAGTGTCAAAACCAGAAATGCAGGACAGGCCATTGAGAAATGGGAGCCTTGCTACGCTGATGGGCGGGATGTAAGTTGCCAACAGCCACTCTGGAAAAGTGTACGGTGTGTCCTGCAACATCTAAAAAAGACAGCCTAGAGAGCATAGGGCACTTCCACTCATGGGTGTATAAATTGGGAAAACTAAAAATCAGCAAGACACAGGCACCCCAAAGTTTAGGGCTGCTCTCTTGACAAGAACCTCCACTTCATTACACCTTAAATATCCCAGGAAAGAGAAAAATGGATAAAGAAGTTGTAGTCCTTATGTACAGTGGAATATCACTCAGCCATGAAATCAATGTCCTCAGGCTAGTAGCAGCATGATGAGCGGATTTAGGTACGGCAATTCTAAGTGAAATAAGTCACTCAGAAAAAGACACTTATCATAAGATATCACTTCTAGAGGGAATGTAAAAAGCGTTACACTTGAACTGAATTACAAAACAGAACAAACTCACACATTTAGAAAACACACTATGGCTGCTTAACGGGAAAGGTGAGGTGGGGTGATTCATAAAACAAGGGTTTCAAATTAGCTCAGATACCGTTCCTTAAACCCAATATGTCACAGACAAGACCTACTCCTTGCTCAGTGAACTGGACTCAACACCTCCTATTCAGCGCACAAGTATATATCTGACTAGTAAGAATTTTAAAACTTATGTATTGATATCTCTCTGTAAGTGAGTCAAGTGGGTGTAAAGCGGCATAAACACAGCAGTGAAAAGCAGCTAAACCCCATTATAAAAATAAATTACTTTTAAAAACCCATGAAACAAAGACAGTGAAAGAGAGAGAAATTCTTACACAATTCATTCAGGGGCTGTGATGCAACCTGCATTGACCATATCTAGACCCACAGCTGGATGAGACATAAGGGTGGACACTCTTGGGGCTGAGAGGTTTGGTGAGGCTGGGTGAGCAAACACAGACCCTTTAAAGAAATACTGCGTGGTACCCATCCCATGGGTCCCAAATCTCCAGGTTCAAGGGCATCTTCCTACAACGAAAACATGCATGAGAAACCCAGAAGATGGTACACCGTGTGATCGGGAAAGGTTTCTAAAACGCACCTCATTTCTAATCTCCTTGTGCTCGGTTTTGCCATTCCAGCCGCTTTACTAGCAATCTCCCTACTTGGAGCATCAGCAACTTTAACCTCCTGTTCCGTACAGGTGGCAATTTGTCCTGAGGATGAACGGGAAGAAGGGGGACCAATGAGAGAGTAGCTCAAGGTGTTGGGACAGGCACAGGTCACTCTATTTTCCCATCAGGAAAAAGAATTAACCACAGGCTCAGCCTGGCCCCCGCAACCAGAATAGTGCCTGAAGCAATCCTGTGCTTTTGCGGCTAGCTCCCAAAAAAGCGAGTTGAAAAATGGAGCTCAGGGGCACTGCAATTCTCAAACCTGCAAAGATGTAAATGATAACTCTCGTCCACAAATAAATTGAGGGAAGGCAACGAAGAGGATTTGAAAGCAAGGCAGAATTGCAGGAAACAGATTTCAGGAGGTAGATTCGAATCGCCTTTAAAGCACATGAAAAGCGGCAAAACGTCGACAGTGATGCCCTTGGCCAAAAAGGGCGTATGCGTTTTTTCCTGAATATATTCAGGAAAAAACGCATACGCCCTTTTTGGCCAACCAAGCAACCTGGAAAGGCAAATCAGCGCTACAAAGAAGTCTCGCTTCCCATTGGTCAAAAGGGCCGTGCTGAAAAAAGTGTCAAAACCAGAAATGCAGGACAGGCCATTGAGAAATGGGAGCCTTGCTACGCTGATGGGCGGGATGTAAGTTGCCAACAGCCACTCTGGAGAAGTGTATGGTGTGTCCTGAAACATCTAAAAAACACAGCCTAGAGAGCATAGGGCACTTCCACTCATGGGTGTACAAATTGGGAAAACTAAAAATCAGCAAGACACAGGCACCCCAAAATTTAGGGCTGCTCTCTTCACAAGAACCTCCACTTCATTATACCTTAAATATCCCAGGAAAGAGAAAAATGGATAAAGAAGTTGTGGTCCTTATGTACAATGGAATATCACTCAGCCTTGAAATCAATGTCTTAAGGGCAGTAGCAGCATGATGAATGGATTTAGGTACGACGATTCTAAGTGAAATAAGTCACACAGAAAAAGACACTTATCATAAGATATCACTTCTAGAGGGAATGTAAAAACCGTTACACTTCAACTGAATTACAAAACAGAACAAACTCACACATTTAGAAAACACAGTATGGCTGCTTAACAGGAAAGGTGAGGTGGGGTGTTGCATAAAACAAGGGTTTCAAATTAGCGCAGATACCGTTCCTTAAATCCAATATGTCACAGACAAGACGTACTCCTTGCTCAGTGAACTGGACTCAACAACTCCTATTCAGCGCACAAGTATATATCTGACTAGTAAGAATTTTAAAACTTATGTATTGATATCTCTCTGTAAGTGAGTCAAGTGGGTGTAAAGCGGCATAAACACAGCAGTGAAAAGCTGCTAAACCCCATTATAAAAATAAATTACTTTTAGAAACCCATGAAACAAAGACAGTGAAAGAGAGAGAAATTCTTACACAATTCATGCAGGGGCTGTGATGCAACCTGGATTGACCATATCTAGACCCACAGCTGGATGAGACATAAGGGTGGACACTCTTGGGGTTGAGAGGTTTGGTGAGGTTGGGTGAGCAAACACAGACCCTTTAAAGAAATACTGCGTTGTACCCCTCCCCTGGGTCCCAAATCTCCAGGTTCAAGGGCATCTTCCTACATCGAAAACATGCATGAGAAACCCAGAAGATGGAACACCGTGTGATCGGGAAAGGTTTCTAAAACGCACCTCATTTCTAATCTCCTTGTGCTCGGTTTCGCCATTCCAGCCACTTTACTAGCAATCTCCCTACTTGGAGCATCAGCACCTTTAACCTCCTGTTCCGTACAGGTGGCAATTTGTCCTGAGGATGAACGGGAAGAAAGGGGACCAATGAGAGAGTAGCTCTAGGTTTTGGGACAGGCACAGGTCACTCTATTTTCCCATCAGGAAGAAGAATTAAACACAGGCTCAGCCTGGCCCCCGCAACCAGAATAGGGCCTGAAGCAATCCTGCGCTGTTGCGGCCAGCTCCCAAAAAAGCGAGTTGAAAAATGGAGCTCAGGGGCACTGCAATTCTCAAACCTGCAGAGATATAAATGATAACTCTCGTCCACAAATAAATTGAGGGAAGGCAACGAAGAGGATTTGAAAGCAAGGCAGAATTGCAGGAAACAGATTTCAGGAGGTAGATTCGAATCGCCTTTAAAGCACATGAAAAGCGGCAAAACGTCGACAGTGATGCCCTTGGCCAAAAAGGGCGTATGCGTTTTTTCCTGAATATATTCAGGAAAAAAACGCATACGCCCTTTTTGGCCAACCAAGCAACCTGGAAAGGCAAATCAGCGCTACAAAAAAGTCTCGCTTCCCATTTGTCAAAAGGGCCGTGCTGAAAAAAGTGTCAAAACCAGAAATGCAGGACAGGCCATTGAGAAATGGGAGCCTTGCTACGCTGATGGGCGGGATGTAAGTTGCCAACAGCCACTCTGGAGAAGTGTACGGTGTGTCCTGAAACATCTAAAAAACACAGCCTAGAGAGCATAGGGCACTTCCACTCATGGGTGTATAAATTGGGAAAACTAAAAATCAGCAAGACACAGGCACCCCAAAGTTTAGTGCTGCTTCTTGACAAGAACCTCCACTTCATTACACCTTAAATATCCCAGGAAAGAGAAAAATGGATAAAGAAGTTGTAGTCCTTATGTACAATGGAATATCACTCAGCCATGAAATCAATGTCCTCAGGCTAGTAGCAGCATGATGAGTGGATTTAGGTACGACAATTCGAAATGAAATAAGTCACACAGAAAAAGACACTTATCATAAAATATCACTTCTAGAGGGAATGTAAAAACCGTTACACTTGAACTGAATTACAAAACAGAACAAACTCACACATTTAGAAAACACACTATGGCTGCTTAACGGGAAAGGTGAGGTGGGGTGACGCATAAAACAGGGTTTCAAATTAGCTCAGATACCGTTCCTTAAACGCAATATGTAGTAGACAAGACCTACTCCTTGCTCAGTGAACTGGACTCAACTCCTCCTATTCAGCGCACAAGTATATATCTGACTAGTAAGAATTTTAAAACTTATGTATTGATATCTCTCTGTAAGTGAGTCAAGTGGGTGTAAAGCGGCATGAACACAGCAGTGGAAAGCAGCTAAACCCCATTATAAAAATAAATTTCTTTTAAAAACCCATGAAACAAAGACAGTGAAAGAGAGAGAAATTCTTACACAATTCATTCAGGGGCTGTGATGCAACCTGGATTGACTATATCTAGACCCACAGCTGGATGAGACATAAGGGTGGACACACTTGGGGCTGAGAGGTTTGGTGAGGTTGGGTGAGCAAACACAGATCCTTTAAAGAAATACTGCGTGGACCCATCCCATGGGTCCCAAATCTCCAGGTTCAAGGGCATCTTCCTACATCGAAAACATGCATGAGAAACCCAGAAGATGGTACACCGTGTGATCGGGAAAGGTTTCTAAAACGCACCTCATTTCTAATCTCCTTGTGCTCGGTTTCGCCATTCCAGCCGCTTTACTAGCAATCTCCCTACTTGGAGCATCAGCACCTTTAACCTCCTGTTCCGTACAGGTGGCAATTTGTCCTGAGGATGAACGGGAAGAAGGGGGACCAATGAGAGAGTAGCTCTAGGTGTTGGGACAGGCACAGGTCACTCTATTTTCCCATCAGGAATAAGAATTAACCACAGGCTCAGCCTGGCCCCCGCAACCAGAATAGGGCCTGAAGCAATCCTGCGCTTTTGCGGCCAGCTCCCAAAAAAGCGAGTTGAAAAATGGAGCTCAGGGGCACTGCAATTCTCAAACCTGCAGAGATGTAAATGATAACTCTCGTCCACAAATAAATTGAGGGAAGGCATCGAAGAGGATTTGAAAGCAAGGCAGAATTGCAGGAAACAGATTTCAGGAGGTAGATTCGAATCGCCTTTAAAGCACATGAAAAGCGGCAAAACGTCGACAGTGATGCCCTTGGCCAAATAGGGCGTATGCGTTTTTTCCTGAATAGATTCAGGAAAAAACGCATACGCCCTTTTTGGCCAACCAAGCAACCTGGAAAGGCAAATCAGCGCTACAAAGAAGTCTCGCTTCCCATTGGTCAAAAGGGCCATGCTGAAAAAAGTGTCAAAACCAGAAATGCAGGACAGGCCATTGAGAAATGGGAGCCTTGCTACGCTGATGGGCGGGATGTAAATTGCCAACAGACACTCTGGAGAAGGATACGGTGTGTCCTGAAACATCTAAAAAACACAGCCTAGAGAGCATAGGGCACTTCCACTCATGGGTGTATAAATTGGGAAAACTAAAAATCAGCAAGACACAGGCACCCCAAAGTTAAGGGCTGCTCTCTTGGCAAGAACCTCCACTTCATTACACCTTAAATATCCCAGGAAAGAGAAAAATGGATAAAGAAGTTGTGGTCCTTATGTACAATGGAATATCAGTCAGCCATGAAATCAATGTCATAAGGCTAGTAGCAGCATGATGAGTGGGTTTAGGTACGGCAATGCGAAGTGAAATAAGTCACACAGAAAAAGACACTTATCATAAGATATCACTTCTAGAGGGAATGTAAAAACCGTTACACTTGAACTGAATTACAAAACAGAATAGACTCACACATTTAGAAAAAACACTAGAACTGCTTAACGTGAAAGGTGAGGTGGGGTGATGCATAAAACAAGGGTTTCAAATTAGCTCAGATACTGTTCCATAAACCCAATATGTAATAGACAAGACCTACTCCTTGCTCAGTGAACTGGACTCAACACCCCCTATTCAGCGCACAAGTATATATCTAACTAGTAAGAATTTTAAAACCTATGTATTGATATCTCTCTGTAAGTGAGTCAAGTGGGTGTAAAGCGGCATAAACACAGCAGTGAAAAGCAGCTAAACCCCATTATAAAAATAAATTACTTTAAAAAACCCATGAAACAAAGACAGTGAAAGAGAGAGAAATTCTTACACAATTCATTCAGGGACTGTGATGCAACCTGGATTGACCATACGTAGACCCACAGCTGGATGAGACATAAGGGTGGACACTCTTGGGGCTGAGAGGTTTGGTGAGGTTGGGTGAGCAAACGCAGACCCTTTAAAGAAATACTGCGTGGTACCCATCCCATGGGTCCCAAATATCCAGGTTAAAGGGCATCTTCCTACATCGAAAACATGCATGAGAAACCCAGAAGATGGAACACCGTGTGATCGGGAAAGGTTTCTAAAACGCACCTCATTTCTAATCTCCTTGTGCTCGGTTTCGCCATTCCAGCCGCTTTACTAGCAATCTCCCTACTTAGAGCATCAGCACCTTTAACCTCCTGTTCCGTACAGGTGGCAATTTGTCCTGAGGATGAACGGGAAAAAGGGGGACCAATGAGACAGTAGCTGTAGGTGCTGGGACAGGCACAGGTCACTCTATTTTCCAATCAGGAAGAAGAATTAACCACAGGCTCAGCCTGGCCCCCGCAACCAGAATAGGTCCTGAAGCAATCCTGCGCTTTTGCGTCCAGCTCCCCAAACAGCGAGTTGAAAAATGGAGCTCAGGGGCACTGCAATTCTCAAACCTGCAGAGATATAAATGATAACTCTCGTCCACAAATAAATTGAGGGAAGACAACGAAGAGGATTTGAAAGCAAGGCAGAATTGCAGGAAACAGATTTCAGGAGGTAGATTCGAATCGCCTTTAAAGCACATGAAAAGCGGCAAAACCTCGACAGTGATGTCCTTGGCCAAAAAGGGCGTATTCGTTTTTTCCTGAATATATTCAGGAAAAAACGCATAGGCCCTTTTTGGCCAACCAAGCAACTTGGAAATGCAAATAAGCGCTACAAAGAAGTCTCGCTTCCCATTGGTCAAAAGGGCCGTGCTGAAAAAAGTGTCAAAACCAGAAATGCAGGACAGGCCATTGAGAAATGGGAGCCTTGCTACGCTGATGGGCGGGATGTAAGTTGCCAACAGCCACTCTGGAGAAGTGTACGGTGTGTCCTGAAACATCTAAAAAACACAGCCTAGAGAGCATAGGGCACTTCCACTCATGGGTGTATAAATTGGGAAAACTAAAAATCAGCAAGACACAGGCACCCCAAAGTTTAGGGCTGCTCTCTTGACAAGAACCTCCACTTCATTACACCTTAAATATCCCAGGAAAGAGAAAAATGGATAAAGAAGTTGTAGTCCTTATGTACAATGGAATATCACTCAGCCATGAAATCAATGTCCTCAGGCTAGTAGCAGCATGATGAGTGGGTTTAGGTACGGCAATGCGAAGTGAAATAAGTCACACAGAAAAAGACACTTATCATAAGATATCACTTCTAGAGGGAATGTAAAAACCGTTACACTTGAACTGAATTACAAAACAGAACAAACTCACACATTTAGAAAACACACTATGGCTGCTTAACGGGAAAGTTGAGGTGGGGTGATGCATAAAACAAGGGTTTCAAATTAGCTCAGATACTGTTCCTTAAACCCAATATGTAATAGACAAGACCTACTCCTTGCTCAGTGAACTGGACTCAACTCCTCCTATTCAGCGCACAAGTATATATCTGACTAGTAAGAATTTTAAAACTTATGTATTGATATCTCTCTGTAAGTGAGTCAAGTGGGTGTAAAGTGGCATGAACACAAAAGTGAAAAGCAGCTAAACCCCATTATAAAAATAAATTACTTTAAAAAACCCATGAAACAAAGACAGTGAAAGAGAGACAAATTCTTACACAATTCATTCAGGGGCTGTGATGCAACCTGGATTGACCATATGTAGACCCACAGCTGGATGAGACATAAGGGTGGACACTCTTGGGGCTGAGAGGTTTGGTGAGGTTGGGTGAGCAAACGCAGACCCTTTAAAGAAATACTGCGTGGTACCCATCCCATGGGTCCCAAATATCCAGGTTAAAGGGCATCTTCCTACATCGAAAACATGCATGAAAAACCAGAAGATGGAACACCGTGTGATCGGGAAAGGTTTCTAAAACGCACCTCATTTCTAATCTCCTTGTGCTCGGTTTCGCCATTCCAGCCGCTTTACTAGCAATCTCCCTACTTGGAGCATCAGCACCTTTAACCTCCTGTTCCGTACAGGTGGCAATTTGTCCTGAGGATGAACGGGAAAAAGGGGGACCAATGAGACAGTAGCTGTAGGTGCTGGGACAGGCACAGGTCACTCTATTTTCCAATCAGGAAGAAGAATTAACCACAGGCTCAGCCTGGCCCCCGCAACCAGAATAGGTCCTGAAGCAATCCTGCGCTTTTGCGTCCAGCTCCCCAAACAGCGAGTTGAAAAATGGAGCTCAGGGGCACTGCAATTCTCAAACCTGCAGAGATATAAATGATAACTCTCGTCCACAAATAAATTGAGGGAAGACAACGAAGAGGATTTGAAAGCAAGGCAGAATTGCAGGAAACAGATTTCAGGAGGTAGATTCGAATCGCCTTTAAAGCACATGAAAAGCGGCAAAACCTCGACAGTGATGTCCTTGGCCAAAAAGGGCGTATGCGTTTTTTCCTGAATATATTCAGGAAAAAACGCATAGGCCCTTTTTGGCCAACCAAGCAACTTGGAAATGCAAATAAGCGCTACAAAGAAGTCTCGCTTCCCATTGGTCAAAAGGGCCGTGCTGAAAAAAGTGTCAAAACCAGAAATGCAGGACAGGCCATTGAGAAATGGGAGCCTTGCTACGCTGATGGGCGGGATGTAAGTTGCCAACAGCCACTCTGGAGAAGTGTACGGTGTGTCCTGAAACATCTAAAAAACACAGCCTAGAGAGCATAGGGCACTTCCACTCATGGGTGTATAAATTGGGAAAACTAAAAATCAGCAAGACACAGGCACCCCAAAGTTTAGGGCTGCTCTCTTGACAAGAACCTCCACTTCATTACACCTTAAATATCCCAGGAAAGAGAAAAATGGATAAAGAAGTTGTAGTCCTTATGTACAATGGAATATCACTCAGCCATGAAATCAATGTCCTCAGGCTAGTAGCAGCATGATGAGTGGGTTTAGGTACGGCAATGCGAAGTGAAATAAGTCACACAGAAAAAGACACTTATCATAAGATATCACTTCTAGAGGGAATGTAAAAACCGTTACACTTGAACTGAATTACAAAACAGAACAAACTCACACATTTAGAAAACACACTATGGCTGCTTAACGGGAAAGTTGAGGTGGGGTGATGCATAAAACAAGGGTTTCAAATTAGCTCAGATACTGTTCCTTAAACCCAATATGTAATAGACAAGACCTACTCCTTGCTCAGTGAACTGGACTCAACTCCTCCTATTCAGCGCACAAGTATATATCTGACTAGTAAGAATTTTAAAACTTATGTATTGATATCTCTCTGTAAGTGAGTCAAGTGGGTGTAAAGTGGCATGAACACAAAAGTGAAAAGCAGCTAAACCCCATTATAAAAATAAATTACTTTAAAAAACCCATGAAACAAAGACAGTGAAAGAGAGACAAATTCTTACACAATTCATTCAGGGGCTGTGATGCAACCTGGATTGACCATATGTAGACCCACAGCTGGATGAGACATAAGGGTGGACACTCTTGGGGCTGAGAGGTTTGGTGAGGTTGGGTGAGCAAACGCAGACCCTTTAAAGAAATACTGCGTGGTACCCATCCCATGGGTCCCAAATATCCAGGTTAAAGGGCATCTTCCTACATCGAAAACATGCATGAAAAACCAGAAGATGGAACACCGTGTGATCGGGAAAGGTTTCTAAAACGCACCTCATTTCTAATCTCCTTGTGCTCGGTTTCGCCATTCCAGCCGCTTTACTAGCAATCTCCCTACTTGGAGCATCAGCACCTTTAACCTCCTGTTCCGTACAGGTGGCAATTTGTCCTGAGGATGAACGGGAAAAAGGGGGACCAATGAGAGAGTAGCTGTAGGTGCTGGCACAGGCACAGGTCACTCTATTTTCCAATCAGGAAGAAGAATTAACCACAGGCTCAGCCTAGCCCCCGCAACCAGAATAGGTCCTGAAGCAATCCTGCGCTTTTGCGGCCAGCTCCCCAAACAGCGAGTTGAAAAATGGAGCTCAGGGGCACTGCAATTCTCAAACCTGCAGAGATATAAATGATAACTCTCGTCCACAAATAAATTGAGGGAAGGCAACGAAGAGGATTTGAAAGCAAGGCAGAATTGCAGGAAACAGATTTCAGGAGGTAGATTCGAATCGCCTTTAAAGCACATGAAAAGCGGCAAAACCTCGACAGTGATGTCCTTGGCCAAAAAGGGCCTATGCGTTTTTTCCTGAATATATTCAGGAAAAAACGCATAGGCCCTTTTTGGCCAACCAAGCAACTTGGAAATGCAAATAAGCGCTACAAAGAAGTCTCGCTTCCCATTGGTCAAAAGGGCCGTGCTGAAAAAAGTGTCAAAACCAGAAATGCAGGACAGGCCATTGAGAAATGGGAGCCTTGCTTCGCTGATGGGCGGGATGTAAGTTGCCAACAGCCACTCTGGAGAAGTGTACGGTGTGTCCTGAAACATCTAAAAAACACAGCCTAGAGAGCATAGGGCACTTCCACTCATGGGTGTAAAATTGGGAAAACTAAAAATCAGCAAGACACAGGCACCCCAAAGTTTAGGGCTGCTCTCTTGACAAGAACCTCCACTTCATTACACCTTAAATATCCCAGGAAAGAGAAAAATGGATAAAGAATTTGTGGTCCTTATGTACAATGGAATATCACTCAGCCATGAAATCAATGTCATAAGGCTAGTAGCAGCATGATGAGTGGATTTAGGTACGGCGATTCTAAGTGAAATAAGTCACACAGAAAAAGACACTTATCATAAGATATCACTTCTACAGGGAATGTAAAAACTGTTACACTTGAACTGAATTACAAAACAGAACAGACTCACACATTTAGAAAAAACACTATGGCTGCTTAACGGGAAAGGTGAGGTGGGGTGATGCATAAAACAAGGGTTTCAAATTAGCTCAGATACCGTTCCATAAACCCAATATGTAATAGACAATACCTACTCCTTGCTCAGGGAACTGGACTCAAAACCCCTTATTCAGTGCACAGGTATATATCTGACTAGTAAGAATTTTAAAACCTATGTATTGATATCTCTCTGTAAATGAGTCAAGTGGGTATAAAGCGGCATAAACACAGCAGTGAAAAGCAGCTAAACCCCATTATAAAAATAAATTACTTTTAAAAACCCATGAAACAAAGACAGTGAAAGAGAGAGAAATTCTTACACAATTCATTCAGGGGCTGTGATGCAACCTGGATTGACCATATCTAGACCCACAGCTGGATGAGACATAAGGGTGGACACTCTTGGGGCTGAGAGGTTTGGTGAGGTTGGGTGAGCAAACGCAGACCCTTTAAAGAAATACTGCGTGGTACCCATCCCATGGGTCCCAAATCGCCAGGTTCAAGGGCATCTTCCTAAATCGAAAACATGCATGAGAAACCCAGAAGATGGAACACCGTGTGATCGGGAAAGGTTTCTAAAACGCACCTCATTTCTAATCTCCTTGTGCTTGGTTTCGCCATTCCAGCTGCTTTACTAGCAATCTCCCTACTTGGAGCATCAGCACCTTTAACCTCCTGTTCCGTACAGGTGGCAATTTGTCCTGAGGGTGAACGGGAAGAAGGGGGACCAAAGAGAGTAGCTGTAGGTGCTGGGACAGGCACAGGTCACTCTATTTTCCCATCAGGACGAAGAATTAACCACAGGCTCAGCATGGCCCCCGCAACCAGAATAGGGCCTGAAGCAATCCTGCGCTTTTGCGGCCAGCTCGCAAAAAAGCGAGTTGAAAATTGGAGCTCAGGGGCACTGCAATTCTCAAACCTGCAGAGTTATAAATGATAACTCTCGTCCACAAATAAATTGAGGGAAGGAAACGAAGAGGATTTGAAAGCAAGGCAGTATTGCAGGAAACAGATTTCAGGAGGTAGACTCGAATTGCCTTTAAAGCACATGAAAAGCGGCAAAACGTCGACAGTGATGCCCTTGGCCAAAAAGGGCCTATGCGTTTTTTCCTGAATATATTCAGGAAAAAACGCATAGGCCCTTTTTGGCCAACCAAGCAACCTGGAAAGCAAATCAGCGCTACAAAGAAGTCTCGTTTCCCATTGGTCAAAAGGGCCATGCTGAAAAAAGTGTCAAAACCAGAAATGCAGGACAGGCCATGGAGAAATGGGAGCCTTGCTACGCTGATGGGCGGGATGTAATTTGCCAACAGCCACTCCGCAGAAGTGTACGGTGTGTCCTGAAACATCTAAAAAACACAGCCTAGAGAGCATAGGGCACTTCCACTCATGGGTGTATAAATTGGGAAAACTAAAAATCAGCAAGACACAGGCACCCCTAAGTTTAGGGCTGCTCTCTTGGCAAGAACCTCCACTTCATTACACCTTAAATATCCCAGGAAAGAGAAAAATGGATAAAGAAGTAGTGGTCCTTATGTACAATGGAATATCACTCAGCCATGAAATCAATGTCATAAGGGTAGTAGCAGCATGATGAGTGGATTTAGGTACGGCGATTCTAAGTGAAATAAGTCACAAAGAAAAAGACACTTATCATAAGATATCACTTCTAGAGGGAATGTAAAAACCGTTAAACTTGAACTGAATTACAAAACAGAACAGACTCACACATTTAGAAAAAACACTATGGCTGCTTAACGGGAAAGGTGAGGTGGGGTGATGCATAAAACAAGGGTTTCAAATTAGCTCAGATACCGTTCCATAAACCCAATATGTAATAGACAAGACCTACTCCTTGCTCAGTGAACTGGACTCAACACCCCCTATTCACTGCACAAGAATATATCTGACTAATAAGAATTTTCAAACCTATGTATTGATATCTCTCTGTAAGTGAGTCAAGTGGGTGTAAAGCGGCATAAACACAGCAGTGAAAAGCAGCTAAACCCCATTATAAACATAAATTACTTTTAAAAACCCATGAAACAAAGACAGTGAAAGAGAGAGAAATTCTTACACAATTCATTCAGGGGCTGTGATGCAACCTGGATTGACCATATCTAGACCCACAGCTGGATGAGACATAAGGGTGGACACTCTTGGGCCCTAGAGGTTTGGTGAGGTTGGGTGAGCAAACGCAGACCCTTGAAAGAAATACTGCGTGGTACCCATCCCATGGGTCCCAAATCTCCAGGTTCAAGGGCATCTTCCTACATCGAAAACATGCATGAGAAACCCAGAAGATGGAACACCGTGTGATGGGGAAAGGTTTCTAAAACACACCTCATTTCTAATCTCCTTGTGCTCGGTTTCGCCATTCCAGCCGCTTTACTAGCAATCTCCCTACTTGGAGCATCAGCACCTTTAATCTCCTGTTCCGTAAAGGTGGCAATTTTTCCTGAGGATGAACGGGAAGAAGGGGGACCAATGAGAGAGTAGCTCTAGGTGTTGGGACAGGCACAGGTCACTCTATTTTCCCATCAGGAAGAAGAAATAACCACAGGCTCAGCCTGGCCCACACAACCAGAATAGGGCCTGAAGCAATCCTGCGCTTTTGCGGCCAGCTCCCAAAAAAGCGAGTTGAAAAATGGAGCTCAGGGGCACTGCAATTTTCAAACCTGCAGAGATATAAATGATAACTCTCGTCCACAAATAAATTGAGGGAAGGCAACGAAGAGGATTTGAAAGCAAGGCAGAATTGCAGCAAACCGATTTCAGGAGGTAGATTCGAATCGCCTTTAAAGCACATGAAAAGCGGCAAAACGTCGACAGTGATGCCCTTGGCCAAATAGGGCGTATGCGTTTTTTCCTGAATATATTCAGGAAAAAACGCATACGCCCTTTTTGGCCAACCAAGCAACCTGGAAAGGCAAATCTGCGCTACAAAGAAGTCTCGCTTCCCATTGGTCAAAAGGGCCATGCTGAAAAAAAAGTGTCAAAACCAGACATGCAGGACAGGCCATTGAGAAATGGGAGCCTTGCTACGCTGATGAGCGGAATGTAAATTGCCAACAGCCACTCCGAAGAAGTGTACTGTGTGTCCTGAAACATCTAAAAAACACAGCCTAGAGAGCATAGGGCACTTCCACTCATGGGTGTTTAAATTGGGAAAACTAAAAATCAGCAAGACACAGGCACCCCAAAGTTTAGGGCTGCTCTGTTGACAAGAACCTGCACTTCATTTCACCTTAAGTATCCCAGGAAAGAGAAAAATGGATAAAGAAGTTGTGGTCCTTATGTACAATGGAATATCACTCAGCCATGAAATCAATGTCATAAGGCTAGTAGCAGCATGATGAGTGGATTTAGGTACGGCGATTCTAAGTGAAATCAGTCACACAGAAAAAGACACTTATCATAAGATATCACATCTACAGGGAATGTAAAAACTGTTACACTTGAACTGAATTACAAAACAGAACAGAGACACACATTTAGAAAACACACTATGGCTGCTTAACGGGAAAGTTGAGGTGGGGTGATGCATAAAACAAGGGTTTCAAATTAGCTCAGATACCGTTCCATAAACCCAATATGTAATAGACAAGACCTACTCCTTGCTCAGTGAACTGGACTCAACACCCCCTATTCAGCGCACAAGTATATATCTGACTAGTAAGAATTTTAAAACCTATGTATTCATATCTCTCTGTAAGTGAGTCAAGTGGGTGTAAAGCGGCATAAACACAGCAGTGAAAAGCAGCTAAACCCCATTATAAAAATCAATTACTTTTAAAAACCCATGAAACAAAGACAGTGAAAGAGAGAGAAATCCTTACACAATTCATTCAGGGGCTGTGATGCAACCTGGATTGACCATATCTAGACCCACAGCTCAATGAGACATAAGGGTGGACACTCTTGGGTCTGAGAGGTTTGGTGAGGTTGGGTGAGCAAACACAGACCCTTTAAAGAAATACTGCGTGGTACCCATCGCATGGGTCCCAAATCTCCAGGTTCAAGGGCATCTTCCTACATCGAAAACATGCATGAGAAACCCAGAAGATGGAACACCGTGTGATTGGGAAAGGTTTCTAAAACGCACCTCATTTCTAATCTCCTTGTGCTCGGTTTTGCCATTCCAGCCGCTTTACTAGCAATCTCCCTACTTGGAGCATCAGCACCTTTAACCTCCTGTTCCGTACAGGTGGCAATTTTTCCTGAGGATGAACGGGAAGAAGGGGGACCAATGAGAGAGTAGCTCTAGGTGTTGGGACAGGCACAGGTCACTCTATTTTCCCATCAGAAAGAAGAAATAACCACAGGCTCAGCCTGGCCCCCGCAACCAGAATAGGGCCTGAAGCAATCCTGCGCTTTTGCGGCCAGCTCGCAAAAAAGCGAGTTGAAAATTGGAGCTCAGGGGCACTGCAATTCTCAAACCTGCAGAGTTATAAATGATAACTCTCGTCCACAAATAAATTGAGGGAAGGAAACGAAGAGGATTTGAAAGCAAGGCAGTATTGCAGGAAACAGATTTCAGGAGGTAGATTCGAATTGCCTTTAAAGCACATGAAAAGCGGCAAAACGTCGACAGTGATGCCCTTGGCCAAAAAGGGCCTATGCGTTTTTTCCTGAATATATTCAGGAAAAAACGCATAGGCCCTTTTTGGCCAACCAAGCAACCTGGAAAGCAAATCAGCGCTACAAAGAAGTCTCGTTTCCCATTGGTCAAAAGGGCCATGCTGAAAAAAGTGTCAAAACCAGAAATGCAGGACAGGCCATGGAGAAATGGGAGCCTTGCTACGCTGATGGGCGGGATGTAAATTGCCAACAGCCACTCCGCAGAAGTGTACTGTGTGTCCTGAAACGTCTAAAAAACACAGCCTAGAGAGCATAGGGCACTTCCACTCATGGGTGTTTAAATTGGGAAAACTAAAAATCAGCAAGACACAGGCACCCCAAAGTTTAGGGCTGCTCTCTTGACAAGAACCTCCACTTCATTTCACCTTAAGTATCCCAGGAAAGAGAAAAATGGATAAAGAAGTTGTGGTCCTTATGTACAATGGAATATCACTCAGCCATGAAATCAATGTCATAAGGCTAGTAGCAGCATGATGAGTGGATTTAGGTACGGCGATTCTAAGTGAAATAAGTCACAAAGAAAAAGACACTTATCATAAGATATCACTTCTAGACGGAATGTAAAAACCGTTACACTTGAATTGAATTACAAAACAGAACAGACTCACACATTTAGAAAAAACACTATGGCTGCTTAACGGGAAAGGTGAGGTGGGGTGATGCATCAAACAAGGGTTTCAAATTAGCTCAGATACAGTTCAAAAAACGTAATATGTAATAGACAAGACCTACTACTTGCTCAGTGATCTGGACTCAACACCCCTTATTCAGTGAACAGGTATATATATGACTAGTAAGAATTTTAAAACCTATGTATTGATATCTCTCTGTAAGTGAGTCTAGTGGGTATAAAGCGGCATAAACACAGCAGTGAAAAGCAGCTAAATCCCATTATAAAAATTAATTACTTTTAAAAACCCATGAAACAAAGACAGTGAAAGAGAGAGAAATTCTTACACAATACATTCAGGGGCTGTGATGCAACCTGGATTGACCATATCTAGACCCACAGCTGGATGAGACATAAGGGTGGACACTCTTGGGGCTGAGAGGTTTGGTGAGGTTGGGTGACCAAACGCAGACCCTTTAAACAAATACTGCGTGGTACCCATCCCATGGGTCCCAAATCTCCAGGTTCAAGGGCATCTTCCTACATCGAAAACATGCATGAGAAACCCAGATGATGGAACACCGTGTCATGGGGAAAGGTTTCTAAAACACACCTCATTTCTAATCTACTTGTGCTCGGTTTCGCCATTCCAGCCGCTTTACTAACAATCTCCCTACTTGGAGCATCAGCACCTTTAACCTCCTGTTCCGTACAGGTGGCAATTTGTCCTGAGGATGAACGGGAAGAAGGAGGACCAATGAGAGAGTAGCTCTAGGTGTTGGGACAGGCACAGGTCACTCTATTTTCCCATCAGGAAGAAGAAATAACCACAGGCTCAGCCTGGCACACACAACCAAAATAGGGCCTGAAGCTATCCTGCGCTTTTGCGGCCAGCTCACAAAAAAGCGAGTTGAAAAATGGAGCTCAAGGGCACTGCAATTCTCAAAGATATCTGCAGAGATATAAATGATAACTCTCGTCCACAAATAAATTGAGGGAAGGCAACAAAGAGGATTTGAAAGCAATGCAGAATTGCAGCAAACCGATTTCAGGAGGTAGATTCGAATCGCCTTTGAAGCACATGAAAAGTGGCAAAACGTCGACAGTGATGCCCTTGGCCAAAAAGAGCGTATGCGTTTTTTACTGAATATATTCTGGAAAAAACGCATACGCCCTTTTTGGCCAACCAAGCAACCTGGAAAGGCAAATCAGCGCTACAAAGAAGTGTCGCTTCCCATTGGTCAAAAGGGCCATGCTGAAAAAAGTGTCAAAACCAGAAATGCAGGACAGGCCATTGAGAAATGGGAGCCTAGCTAGGCTGATGGGCGGGATGTAAATTGCCAACAGACACTCTGGAGAAGTGTACGGTGTGTCCTGAAACATCTAAAAAACACAGCCTAGAGAGCATAGGGCACTTCCACTCATGGGTGTATAAATTGGGAAAACTAAAAATCAGCAAGACACAGGCACCCCAAAGTTTAGGGCTGCTCTCTTGGCAAGAACCTCCACTTCATTACACCTTAAATATCCCAGGAAAGAGAAAAATGGATAAAGAAGTAGTGGTCCTTATGTACAATGGAATATCACTCAGCCATGAAATCAATGTCGTAAGGGTAGTAGCAGCATGATGAGTGGATTTAGGTACGGCGATTCTCAGTGAAATAAGTCACAAAGAAAAAGACACTTATCATAAGATATCACTTCTAGAGGGAATGTAAAAACCGTTAAACTTGAACTGAATTACAAAACAGAACAGACTCACACATTTAGAAAAAACACTATGGCTGCTTAACGGGAAAGGTGAGGTGGGGTGATGCATAAAACAAGGGTTTCAAATTAGCTCAGATACCGTTCCATAAACCCAATATGTAATAGACAAGACCTACTCCTTGCTCAGTGAACTGGACTCAACACCCCCTATTCACTGCACAAGAATATATCTGACTAATAAGAATTTTCAAACCTATGTATTGATATCTCTCTGTAAGTGAGTCAAGTGGGTGTAAAGCGGCATAAACACAGCAGTGAAAAGCAGCTAAACCCCATTATAAACATAAATTACTTTTAAAAACCCATGAAACAAAGACAGTGAAAGAGAGAGAAATTCTTACACAATTCATTCAGGGGCTGTGATGCAACCTGGATTGACCATATCTAGACGCACAGCTGGATGAGACATAAGGGTGGACACTCTTGGGGCTGAGAGGTTTGGTGAGGTTGGGTGAGCAAACACAGACCTTTAAAGAAATACTGCGTGGTACCCATCCCATGGGTCCCAAATCTCCAGGTTCAAGGGCATCTTCCTACATCGAAAACGTGCATGAGAAACCCAGAAGATGGAACACCGTGTGATCGGGAAAGTTTTCTAAAACGCACCTCATTTCTAATCTCCTTGTGCTCGGTTTCGCCATTCCAGCCGCTTTACTAGCAATCTCCCTACATGGAGCATCAGCACCTTTAACCTCCTGTTCCGTACAGGTGGCAATTTGTCCTGAGGATGAACGGGAAGAAGGGGGACCAATGAGAGAGTAGCTCTAGGTGTTGGGACAGGCAAAGGTCACTCTATTTTCCCATCAGGAATAAGAATTAACCACAGGCTCAGCCTGGCCCCCGCAACCAGAATAGGGCCTGAAGCAATCCTGCGCTTTTGCGGCCAGCTCCCAAAAAAGCGAGTTGAAAAATGGAGCTCAGGGGCACTGCAATTCTCAAACCTGCAGAGATGTAAATGATAACTCTCGTCCACAAATAAATTGAGGGAAGGCATCGAAGAGGATTTGAAAGCAAGGCAGAATTGCAGCAAACCGATTTCAGGAGGTAGATTCGAATCGCCTTTAAAGCACATGAAAAGCGGCAAAACGTCGACAGTGATGCCCTTGGCCAAAAAGGGCGTATGCGTTTTTTCCTGAATATATTCAGGAAAAAACGCATACGCCCTTTTTGGCCAACCAAGCAACCTGGAAAGGCAAATCAGCGCTACAAAGAAGTCTCGCTTCCTATCGGTCAAAAGGGCCGTGCTGATAAAAGTGTCAAAACCAGAAATGCAGGACAGGCCATTGAGAAATGGGAGCCTTGCTACGCTGCTGGGCGGGATGCAAGTTGCCAACAGCCACTCTGGAGAAATGTCCGGTGTGTCCTGAAACATCTAAAAAACACAGCCTAGAGAGCATAGGGCACTTCCACTCATGGGTGTATAAATTGGGAAAACTAAAAATCAGCAAGACACAGGCACCCCAAAGTTTAGGGCTGCTCTCTTGACAAGAACCTCCACTTCATTACACCTTAAATATCCCAGGAAATAGAAAAATGGATAAAGAAGTTGTGGTCCTTATGTACAATGAAATATCACTCAGCCATGAAATTAATGTCCTCAGGCTAGTAGCAGCATGATGAGTGGATTTAGGTATGGCAATTCTAAGTGAAATAAGTCACACAGAAAAAGACACTTATCATAAGATATCACTTCTAGAGGGAATGTAAAAACCATTACACTTGAACTGAATTACAAAACAGAAAAAACTGACACATTTAGAAAACACAGTATGGCTGCTTAACGGGAAAGGTGAGGTGGGGTGATGCATAAAACAAGGGTTTCAAATTAGCTCAGATACCGTTCCTTAAACCCAATATGTAATAGACAAGACCTACTCCTTGCTCAGTGAACTGGACACAACACCCCCTATTCAGCGCACAAGTATATATCTGACTAGTAAGAATTTTAAAACTTATGTATTGATATCTCTCTGTAAGTGAGTCAAGTGGGTGTAAAGCGGCATAAACACAGCAGTGAAAAGCAGCTAAACCCCATTATAAAAATCAATTACTTTTAAAAACCCATGAAACAAAGACAGTGAAAGAGAGAGAAATCCTTACACAATTCATTCAGGGGCTGTGATGCAACCTGGATTGACCATATCTAGACCCACAGCTCAATGAGACATAAGGGTGGACACTCTTGGGGCTGAGAGGTTTGGTGAGGTTGGGTGAGCAAACACAGACCTTTAAAGAAATACTGCATGGTACCCATCCCATGGGTCCCAAATCTCCAGGTTCAAGGGCATCTTCCTCCATCGAAAACATGCATGAGAAACCCAGAAGATGGAACACCGTGTGATCGGGAAAGTTTTCTAAAACGCACCTCATTTCTAATCTCCTTGTGCTCGGTTTCGCCATTCCAGCCGCTTTACTAGCAATCTCCCTACATGGAGCATCAGCACCTTTAACCTCCTGTACCGTACAGGTGGCAATTTGTCCTGAGGATGAACGGGAAGAAGGGGGACCAATGAGAGAGTAGCTCTAGGTGTTGGGACAGGCAAAGGTCACTCTATTTTCCCATCAGGAATAAGAATTAACCACAGGCTCAGCCTGGCCCCCGCAACCAGAATAGGGCCTGAAGCAATCCTGCGCTTTTGCGGCCAGCTCCCAAAAAAGCGAGTTGAAAAATGGAGCTCAGGGGCACTGCAATTCTCAAACCTGCAGAGATGTAAATGATAACTCTCGTCCACAAATAAATTGAGGGAAGGCAACGAAGAGGATTTGAAAGCAAGGCAGAATTGCAGGAAACAGATTTCAGGAGGTAGATTCGAATCGCCTTTAAAGCACATGAAAAGCGGCAAAACGTCGACAGTGATGCCCTTGGCCAAAAAGGGCGTATGCGTTTTTTCCTGAATATATTCAGGAAAAAACGCATACGCCCTTTTTGGCCAACCAAGCAACCTGGAAAGGCAAATCAGCGCTACAAAGAAGTCTCGCTTCCCATTGTTCAAAAGGGCCGTGCAGAAAAAAGTGTCAAAACCAGAAATGCAGGACAGGCCATTGAGAAATGGGAGCCTTGCTACGCTGATGGGCGGGATGTAAGTTGCCAACAGCCACTCTGGAAAAGTGTACGGTGTGTCCTGCAACATCTAAAAAAGACAGCCTAGAGAGCATAGGGCACTTCCACTCATGGGTGTATAAATTGGGAAAACTAAAAATCAGCAAGACACAGGCACCCCAAAGTTTAGGGCTGCTCTCTTGACAAGAACCTCCACTTCATTACACCTTAAATATCCCAGGAAAGAGAAAAATGGATAAAGAAGTTGTAGTCCTTATGTACAGTGGAATATCACTCAGCCATGAAATCAATGTCCTCAGGCTAGTAGCAGCATGATGAGCGGATTTAGGTACGGCAATTCTAAGTGAAATAAGTCACTCAGAAAAAGACACTTATCATAAGATATCACTTCTAGAGGGAATGTAAAAAGCGTTACACTTGAAGTGAATTACAAAACAGAACAAACTCACACATTTAGAAAAAACCCTATGGCTGCTTAACGGGAAAGGTGAGGTGGGGTGATGCATAAAACAAGGGTTTCAAATTAGCTCAGATACCGTTCCATAAACCCAATATGTAATAGACAATACCTACTCCTTGCTCAGGGAACTGGACTCAAAACCCCTTATTCAGTGCACAGGTATATATCTGACTAGTAAGAATTTTAAAACCTATGTATTGATATCTCTCTGTAAATGAGTCAAGTGGGTATAAAGCGGCATAAACACAGCAGTGAAAAGCAGCTAAACCCCATTATAAAAATAAATTACTTTTAAAAACCCATGAAACAAAGACAGTGAAAGAGAGAGAAATTCTTACACAATTCATTCAGGGGCTGTGATGTAACCTGGATTGACCATATCTAGACCCACAGCTGGATGAGACATAAGGGTGGACACTCTTGGGGCTGAGAGGTTTGGTGAGGTTGGGTGAGCAAACGCAGACCCTTTAAAGAAATACTGCGTGGTACCCATCCCATGGGTCCCAAATCGCCAGGTTCAAGGGCATCTTCCTAAATCGAAAACATGCATGAGAAACCCAGAAGATGGAACACCGTGTGATCGGGAAAGGTTTCTAAAACGCACCTCATTTCTAATCTCCTTGTGTTTGGTTTCGCCATTCCAGCTGCTTTACTAGCAATCTCCCTACTTGGAGCATCAGCACCTTTAACCTCCTGTTCCGTACAGGTGGCAATTTGTCCTGAGGGTGAACGGGAAGAAGGGGGACCAAAGAGAGTAGCTGTAGGTGCTGGGACAGGCACAGGTCACTCTATTTTCCCATCAGGACGAAGAATTAACCACAGGCTCAGCCTGGCCCCCGCAACCAGAATAGGGCCTGAAGCAATCCTGCGCTTTTGCGGCCAGCTCGCAAAAAAGCGAGTTGAAAATTGGAGCTCAGGGGCACTGCAATTCTCAAACCTGCAGAGTTATAAATGATAACTCTCGTCCACAAATAAATTGAGGGAAGGAAACGAAGAGGATTTGAAAGCAAGGCAGTATTGCAGGAAACAGATTTCAGGAGGTAGACTCGAATTGCCTTTAAAGCACATGAAAAGCGGCAAAACGTCGACAGTGATGCCCTTGGCCAAAAAGGGCCTATGCGTTTTTTCCTGAATATATTCAGGAAAAAACGCATAGGCCCTTTTTGGCCAACCAAGCAACCTGGAAAGCAAATCAGCGCTACAAAGAAGTCTCGTTTCCCATTGGTCAAAAGGGCCATGCTGAAAAAAGTGTCAAAACCAGAAATGCAGGACAGGCCATGGAGAAATGGGAGCCTTGCTACGCTGATGGGCGGGATGTAAATTGCCAACAGCCACTCCGCAGAAGTGTACGGTGTGTCCTGAAACATCTAAAAAACACAGCCTAGAGAGAATAGGGTACTTCCACTCATGGGTGTATAAATTGGGAAAACTAAAAATCAGCAAGACACAGGCACCCCTAAGTTTAGGGCTGCTCTCTTGGCAAGAACCTCCACTTCATTACACCTTAAATATCCCAGGAAAGAGAAAAATGGATAAAGAAGTAGTGGTCCTTATGTACAATGGAATATCACTCAGCCATGAAATCAATGTCATAAGGGTAGTAGCAGCATGATGAGTGGATTTAGGTACGGGGATACTAAGTGAAATAAGTCACAAAGAAAAAGACACTTATCATAAGATATCACTTCTAGAGGGAATGTAAAAACCGTTAAACTTGAACTGAATTACAAAACAGAACA
This sequence comes from Balaenoptera physalus, assembly GCF_965194825.1. Taxonomy (NCBI): domain Eukaryota; kingdom Metazoa; phylum Chordata; class Mammalia; order Artiodactyla; family Balaenopteridae; genus Balaenoptera; species Balaenoptera physalus. The sequence continues at coordinate 165,302 of NW_028125382.1, forward strand.
GACTCACACATTTAGAAAAAACACTATGGCTGCTTAACGGGAAAGGTGAGGTGGGGTGATGCATAAAACAAGGGTTTCAAATTAGCTCAGATACCGTTCCATAAACCCAATATGTAATAGACAAGACCTACTCCTTGCTCAGTGAACTGGACTCAACACCCCCTATTCACTGCACAAGAATATATCTGACTAATAAGAATTTTCAAACCTATGTATTGATATCTCTCTGTAAGTGAGTCAAGTGGGTGTAAAGCGGCATAAACACAGCAGTGAAAAGCAGCTAAACCCCATTATAAACATAAATTACTTTTAAAAACCCATGAAACAAAGACAGTGAAAGAGAGAGAAATTCTTACACAATTCATTCAGGGGCTGTGATGCAACCTGGATTGACCATATCTAGACGCACAGCTGGATGAGACATAAGGGTGGACACTCTTGGGCCCTAGAGGTTTGGTGAGGTTGGGTGAGCAAACGCAGACCCTTGAAAGAAATACTGCGTGGTACCCATCGCATGGGTCCCAAATCTCCAGGTTCAAGGGCATCTTCCTACATCGAAAACATGCATGAGAAACCCAGAAGATGGAACACCGTGTGATGGGGAAAGGTTTCTAAAACACACCTCATTTCTAATCTCCTTGTGCTAGGTTTCGCCATTCCAGCCGCTTTACTAGCAATCTCCCTACTTGGAGCATCAGCACCTTTAATCTCCTGTTCCGTAAAGGTGGCAATTTTTCCTGAGGATGAACGGGAAGAAGGGGGACCAATGAGAGAGTAGCTCTAGGTGTTGGGACAGGCACAGGTCACTCTATTTTCCCATCAGGAAGAAGAAATAACCACAGGCTCAGCCTGGCCCACACAACCAGAATAGGGCCTGAAGCAATCCTGCGCTTTTGCGGCCAGCTCCCAAAAAAGCGAGTTGAAAAATGGAGCTCAGGGGCACTGCAATTTTCAAACCTGCAGAGATATAAATGATAACTCTCGTCCACAAATAAATTGAGGGAAGGCAACGAAGAGGATTTGAAAGCAAGGCAGAATTGCAGCAAACCGATTTCAGGAGGTAGATTCGAATCGCCTTTAAAGCACATGAAAAGCGGCAAAACGTCGACAGTGATGCCCTTGGCCAAATAGGGCGTATGCGTTTTTTCCTGAATATATTCAGGAAAAAACGCATACGCCCTTTTTGGCCAACCAAGCAACCTGGAAAGGCAAATCTGCGCTACAAAGAAGTCTCGCTTCCCATTGGTCAAAAGGGCCATGCTGAAAAAAAAGTGTCAAAACCAGACATGCAGGACAGGCCATTGAGAAATGGGAGCCTTGCTACGCTGATGAGCGGAATGTAAATTGCCAACAGCCACTCCGAAGAAGTGTACTGTGTGTCCTGAAACATCTAAAAAACACAGCCTAGAGAGCATAGGGCACTTCCACTCATGGGTGTTTAAATTGGGAAAACTAAAAATCAGCAAGACACAGGCACCCCAAAGTTTAGGGCTGCTCTGTTGACAAGAACCTGCACTTCATTTCACCTTAAGTATCCCAGGAAAGAGAAAAATGGATAAAGAAGTTGTGGTCCTTATGTACAATGGAATATCACTCAGCCATGAAATCAATGTCATAAGGCTAGTAGCAGCATGATGAGTGGATTTAGGTACGGCGATTCTAAGTGAAATCAGTCACACAGAAAAAGACACTTATCATAAGATATCACATCTACAGGGAATGTAAAAACTGTTACACTTGAACTGAATTACAAAACAGAACAGAGACACACATTTAGAAAACACACTATGGCTGCTTAACGGGAAAGTTGAGGTGGGGTGATGCATAAAACAAGGGTTTCAAATTAGCTCAGATACCGTTCCATAAACCCAATATGTAATAGACAAGACCTACTCCTTGCTCAGTGAACTGGACTCAACACCCCCTATTCAGCGCACAAGTATATATCTGACTAGTAAGAATTTTAAAACCTATGTATTCATATCTCTCTGTAAGTGAGTCAAGTGGGTGTAAAGCGGCATAAACACAGCAGTGAAAAGCAGCTAAACCCCATTATAAAAATCAATTACTTTTAAAAACCCATGAAACAAAGACAGTGAAAGAGAGAGAAATCCTTACACAATTCATTCAGGGGCTGTGATGCAACCTGGATTGACCATATCTAGACCCACAGCTCAATGAGACATAAGGGTGGACACTCTTGGGTCTGAGAGGTTTGGTGAGGTTGGGTGAGCAAACACAGACCCTTTAAAGTAATACTGCGTGGTACCCATCGCATGGGTCCCAAATCTCCAGGTTCAAGGGCATCTTCCTACATCGAAAACATGCATGAGAAACCCAGAAGATGGAACACCGTGTGATTGGGAAAGGTTTCTAAAACGCACCTCATTTCTAATCTCCTTGTGCTCGGTTTTGCCATTCCAGCCGCTTTACTAGCAATCTCCCTACTTGGAGCATCAGCACCTTTAACCTCCTGTTCCGTACAGGTGGCAATTTTTCCTGAGGATGAACGGGAAGAAGGGGGACCAATGAGAGAGTAGCTCTAGGTGTTGGGACAGGCACAGGTCACTCTATTTTCCCATCAGAAAGAAGAAATAACCACAGGCTCAGCCTGGCCCCCGCAACCAGAATAGGGCCTGAAGCAATCCTGCGCTTTTGCGGCCAGCTCGCAAAAAAGCGAGTTGAAAATTGGAGCTCAGGGGCACTGCAATTCTCAAACCTGCAGAGTTATAAATGATAACTCTCGTCCACAAATAAATTGAGGGAAGGAAACGAAGAGGATTTGAAAGCAAGGCAGTATTGCAGGAAACAGATTTCAGGAGGTAGATTCGAATTGCCTTTAAAGCACATGAAAAGCGGCAAAACGTCGACAGTGATGCCCTTGGCCAAAAAGGGCCTATGCGTTTTTTCCTGAATATATTCAGGAAAAAACGCATAGGCCCTTTTTGGCCAACCAAGCAACCTGGAAAGCAAATCAGCGCTACAAAGAAGTCTCGTTTCCCATTGGTCAAAAGGGCCATGCTGAAAAAAGTGTCAAAACCAGAAATGCAGGACAGGCCATGGAGAAATGGGAGCCTTGCTACGCTGATGGGCGGGATGTAAATTGCCAACAGCCACTCCGCAGAAGTGTACTGTGTGTCCTGAAACGTCTAAAAAACACAGCCTAGAGAGCATAGGGCACTTCCACTCATGGGTGTTTAAATTGGGAAAACTAAAAATCAGCAAGACACAGGCACCCCAAAGTTTAGGGCTGCTCTCTTGACAAGAACCTCCACTTCATTTCACCTTAAGTATCCCAGGAAAGAGAAAAATGGATAAAGAAGTTGTGGTCCTTATGTACAATGGAATATCACTCAGCCATGAAATCAATGTCATAAGGCTAGTAGCAGCATGATGAGTGGATTTAGGTACGGCGATTCTAAGTGAAATAAGTCACAAAGAAAAAGACACTTATCATAAGATATCACTTCTAGACGGAATGTAAAAACCGTTACACTTGAATTGAATTACAAAACAGAACAGACTCACACATTTAGAAAAAACACTATGGCTGCTTAACGGGAAAGGTGAGGTGGGGTGATGCATCAAACAAGGGTTTCAAATTAGCTCAGATACAGTTCAAAAAACGTAATATGTAATAGACAAGACCTACTCCTTGCTCAGTGATCTGGACTCAACACCCCTTATTCAGTGAACAGGTATATATCTGACTAGTAAGAATTTTAAAACCTATGTATTGATATCTCTCTGTAAGTGAGTCTAGTGGGTATAAAGCGGCATAAACACAGCAGTGAAAAGCAGCTAAATCCCATTATAAAAATTAATTACTTTTAAAAACCCATGAAACAAAGACAGTGAAAGAGAGAGAAATTCTTACACAATACATTCAGGGGCTGTGATGCAACCTGGATTGACCATATCTAGACCCACAGCTGGATGAGACATAAGGGTGGACACTCTTGGGGCTGAGAGGTTTGGTGAGGTTGGGTGACCAAACGCAGACCCTTTAAACAAATACTGCGTGGTACCCATCCCATGGGTCCCAAATCTCCAGGTTCAAGGGCATCTTCCTACATCGAAAACATGCATGAGAAACCCAGATGATGGAACACCGTGTCATGGGGAAAGGTTTCTAAAACACACCTCATTTCTAATCTCCTTGTGCTCGGTTTCGCCATTCCAGCCGCTTTACTAACAATCTCCCTACTTGGAGCATCAGCACCTTTAACCTCCTGTTCCGTACAGGTGGCAATTTGTCCTGAGGATGAACGGGAAGAAGGAGGACCAATGAGAGAGTAGCTCTAGGTGTTGGGACAGGCACAGGTCACTCTATTTTCCCATCAGGAAGAAGAAATAACCACAGGCTAAGCCTGGCCCACACAACCAAAATAGGGCCTGAAGCTATCCTGCGCTTTTGCGGCCAGCTCACAAAAAAGCGAGTTGAAAAATGGAGCTCAAGGGCACTGCAATTCTCAAAGATATCTGCAGAGATATAAATGATAACTCTCGTCCACAAATAAATTGAGGGAAGGCAACAAAGAGGATTTGAAAGCAATGCAGAATTGCAGCAAACCGATTTCAGGAGGTAGATTCGAATCGCCTTTGAAGCACATGAAAAGTGGCAAAACGTCGACAGTGATGCCCTTGGCCAAAAAGGGCGTATGCATTTTTTACTGAATATATTCTGGAAAAAACGCATACGCCCTTTTTGGCCAACCAAGCAACCTGGAAAGGCAAATCAGCGCTACAAAGAAGTGTCGCTTCCCATTGGTCAAAAGGGCCATGCTGAAAAAAGTGTCAAAACCAGAAATGCAGGACAGGCCATTGAGAAATGGGAGCCTAGCTAGGCTGATGGGCGGGATGTAAATTGCCAACAGCCACTCTGGAGAAGTGTACGGTGTGTCCTGAAACATCTAAAAAACACAGCCTAGAGAGCATAGGGCACTTCCACTCATGGGTGTATAAATTGGGAAAACTAAAAATCAGCAAGACACAGGCACCCCAAAGTTTAGGGCTGCTCTCTTGGCAAGAACCTCCACTTCATTACACCTTAAATATCCCAGGAAAGAGAAAAATGGATAAAGAAGTAGTGGTCCTTATGTACAATGGAATATCACTCAGCCATGAAATCAATGTCATAAGGGTAGTAGCAGCATGATGAGTGGATTTAGGTACGGCGATTCTAAGTGAAATAAGTCACAAAGAAAAAGACACTTATCATAAGATATCACTTCTAGAGGGAATGTAAAAACCGTTAAACTTGAACTGAATTACAAAACAGAACAGACTCACACATTTAGAAAAAACACTATGGCTGCTTAACGGGAAAGGTGAGGTGGGGTGATGCATAAAACAAGGGTTTCAAATTAGCTCAGATACCGTTCCATAAACCCAATATGTAATAGACAAGACCTACTCCTTGCTCAGTGAACTGGACTCAACACCCCCTATTCACTGCACAAGAATATATCTGACTAATAAGAATTTTCAAACCTATGTATTGATATCTCTCTGTAAGTGAGTCAAGTGGGTGTAAAGCGGCATAAACACAGCAGTGAAAAGCAGCTAAACCCCATTATAAACATAAATTACTTTTAAAAACCCATGAAACAAAGACAGTGAAAGAGAGAGAAATTCTTACACAATTCATTCAGGGGCTGTGATGCAACCTGGATTGACCATATCTAGACCCACAGCTGGATGAGACATAAGGGTGGACACACTTGGGGCTGAGAGGTTTGGTGAGGTTGGGTGAGCAAACACAGATCCTTTAAAGAAATACTGCGTGGACCCATCCCATGGGTCCCAAATCTCCAGGTTCAAGGGCATCTTCCTACATCGAAAACATGCATGAGAAACCCAGAAGATGGTACACCGTGTGATCGGGAAAGGTTTCTAAAACGCACCTCATTTCTAATCTCCTTGTGCTCGGTTTCGCCATTCCAGCCGCTTTACTAGCAATCTCCCTACTTGGAGCATCAGCACCTTTAACCTCCTGTTCCGTACAGGTGGCAATTTGTCCTGAGGATGAACGGGAAGAAGGGGGACCAATGAGAGAGTAGCTCTAGGTGTTGGGACAGGCACAGGTCACTCTATTTTCCCATCAGGAATAAGAATTAACCACAGGCTCAGCCTGGCCCCCGCAACCAGAATAGGGCCTGAAGCAATCCTGCGCTTTTGCGGCCAGCTCCCAAAAAAGCGAGTTGAAAAATGGAGCTCAGGGGCACTGCAATTCTCAAACCTGCAGAGATGTAAATGATAACTCTCGTCCACAAATAAATTGAGGGAAGGCATCGAAGAGGATTTGAAAGCAAGGCAGAATTGCAGCAAACCGATTTCAGGAGGTAGATTCGAATCGCCTTTAAAGCACATGAAAAGCGGCAAAACGTCGACAGTGATGCCCTTGGCCAAAAAGGGCGTATGCGTTTTTTCCTGAATATATTCAGGAAAAAACGCATACGCCCTTTTTGGCCAACCAAGCAACCTGGAAAGGCAAATCAGCGCTACAAAGAAGTCTCGCTTCCTATCGGTCAAAAGGGCCGTGCTGATAAAAGTGTCAAAACCAGAAATGCAGGACAGGCCATTGAGAAATGGGAGCCTTGCTACGCTGCTGGGCGGGATGCAAGTTGCCAACAGCCACTCTGGAGAAATGTCCGGTGTGTCCTGAAACATCTAAAAAACACAGCCTAGAGAGCATAGGGCACTTCCACTCATGGGTGTATAAATTGGGAAAACTAAAAATCAGCAAGACACAGGCACCCCAAAGTTTAGGGCTGCTCTCTTGACAAGAACCTCCACTTCATTACACCTTAAATATCCCAGGAAATAGAAAAATGGATAAAGAAGTTGTGGTCCTTATGTACAATGAAATATCACTCAGCCATGAAATTAATGTCCTCAGGCTAGTAGCAGCATGATGAGTGGATTTAGGTATGGCAATTCTAAGTGAAATAAGTCACACAGAAAAAGACACTTATCATAAGATATCACTTCTAGAGGGAATGTAAAAACCATTACACTTGAACTGAATTACAAAACAGAAAAAACTGACACATTTAGAAAACACAGTATGGCTGCTTAACGGGAAAGGTGAGGTGGGGTGATGCATAAAACAAGGGTTTCAAATTAGCTCAGATACCGTTCCTTAAACCCAATATGTAATAGACAAGACCTACTCCTTGCTCAGTGAACTGGACACAACACCCCCTATTCAGCGCACAAGTATATATCTGACTAGTAAGAATTTTAAAACTTATGTATTGATATCTCTCTGTAAGTGAGTCAAGTGGGTGTAAAGCGGCATAAACACAGCAGTGAAAAGCAGCTAAACCCCATTATAAAAATCAATTACTTTTAAAAACCCATGAAACAAAGACAGTGAAAGAGAGAGAAATCCTTACACAATTCATTCAGGGGCTGTGATGCAACCTGGATTGACCATATCTAGACCCACAGCTCAATGAGACATAAGGGTGGACACTCTTGGGGCTGAGAGGTTTGGTGAGGTTGGGTGAGCAAACACAGACCTTTAAAGAAATACTGCGTGGTACCCATCCCATGGGTCCCAAATCTCCAGGTTCAAGGGCATCTTCCTACATCGAAAACGTGCATGAGAAACCCAGAAGATGGAACACCGTGTGATCGGGAAAGTTTTCTAAAACGCACCTCATTTCTAATCTCCTTGTGCTCGGTTTCGCCATTCCAGCCGCTTTACTAGCAATCTCCCTACATGGAGCATCAGCACCTTTAACCTCCTGTTCCGTACAGGTGGCAATTTGTCCTGAGGATGAACGGGAAGAAGGGGGACCAATGAGAGAGTAGCTCTAGGTGTTGGGACAGGCAAAGGTCACTCTATTTTCCCATCAGGAATAAGAATTAACCACAGGCTCAGCCTGGCCCCCGCAACCAGAATAGGGCCTGAAGCAATCCTGCGCTTTTGCGGCCAGCTCCCAAAAAAGCGAGTTGAAAAATGGAGCTCAGGGGCACTGCAATTCTCAAACCTGCAGAGATGTAAATGATAACTCTCGTCCACAAATAAATTGAGGGAAGGCATCGAAGAGGATTTGAAAGCAAGGCAGAATTGCAGCAAACCGATTTCAGGAGGTAGATTCGAATCGCCTTTAAAGCACATGAAAAGCGGCAAAACGTCGACAGTGATGCCCTTGGCCAAAAAGGGCGTATGCGTTTTTTCCTGAATATATTCAGGAAAAAACGCATACGCCCTTTTTGGCCAACCAAGCAACCTGGAAAGGCAAATCAGCGCTACAAAGAAGTCTCGCTTCCTATCGGTCAAAAGGGCCGTGCTGATAAAAGTGTCAAAACCAGAAATGCAGGACAGGCCATTGAGAAATGGGAGCCTTGCTACGCTGCTGGGCGGGATGCAAGTTGCCAACAGCCACTCTGGAGAAATGTCCGGTGTGTCCTGAAACATCTAAAAAACACAGCCTAGAGAGCATAGGGCACTTCCACTCATGGGTGTATAAATTGGGAAAACTAAAAATCAGCAAGACACAGGCACCCCAAAGTTTAGGGCTGCTCTCTTGACAAGAACCTCCACTTCATTACACCTTAAATATCCCAGGAAATAGAAAAATGGATAAAGAAGTTGTGGTCCTTATGTACAATGAAATATCACTCAGCCATGAAATTAATGTCCTCAGGCTAGTAGCAGCATGATGAGTGGATTTAGGTATGGCAATTCTAAGTGAAATAAGTCACACAGAAAAAGACACTTATCATAAGATATCACTTCTAGAGGGAATGTAAAAACCATTACACTTGAACTGAATTACAAAACAGAAAAAACTGACACATTTAGAAAACACAGTATGGCTGCTTAACGGGAAAGGTGAGGTGGGGTGATGCATAAAACAAGGGTTTCAAATTAGCTCAGATACCGTTCCTTAAACCCAATATGTAATAGACAAGACCTACTCCTTGCTCAGTGAACTGGACACAACACCCCCTATTCAGCGCACAAGTATATATCTGACTAGTAAGAATTTTAAAACTTATGTATTGATATCTCTCTGTAAGTGAGTCAAGTGGGTGTAAAGCGGCATAAACACAGCAGTGAAAAGCAGCTAAACCCCATTATAAAAATCAATTACTTTTAAAAACCCATGAAACAAAGACAGTGAAAGAGAGAGAAATCCTTACACAATTCATTCAGGGGCTGTGATGCAACCTGGATTGACCATATCTAGACCCACAGCTCAATGAGACATAAGGGTGGACACTCTTGGGGCTGAGAGGTTTGGTGAGGTTGGGTGAGCAAACACAGACCTTTAAAGAAATACTGCGTGGTACCCATCCCATGGGTCCCAAATCTCCAGGTTCAAGGGCATCTTCCTACATCGAAAACGTGCATGAGAAACCCAGAAGATGGAACACCGTGTGATCGGGAAAGTTTTCTAAAACGCACCTCATTTCTAATCTCCTTGTGCTCGGTTTCGCCATTCCAGCCGCTTTACTAGCAATCTCCCTACATGGAGCATCAGCACCTTTAACCTCCTGTTCCGTACAGGTGGCAATTTGTCCTGAGGATGAACGGGAAGAAGGGGGACCAATGAGAGAGTAGCTCTAGGTGTTGGGACAGGCAAAGGTCACTCTATTTTCCCATCAGGAATAAGAATTAACCACAGGCTCAGCCTGGCCCCCGCAACCAGAATAGGGCCTGAAGCAATCCTGCGCTTTTGCGGCCAGCTCCCAAAAAAGCGAGTTGAAAAATGGAGCTCAGGGGCACTGCAATTCTCAAACCTGCAGAGATGTAAATGATAACTCTCGTCCACAAATAAATTGAGGGAAGGCATCGAAGAGGATTTGAAAGCAAGGCAGAATTGCAGCAAACCGATTTCAGGAGGTAGATTCGAATCACCTTTAAAGCACATGAAAAGCGGCAAAACGTCGACAGTGATGCCCTTGGCCAAAAAGGGCGTATGCGTTTTTTCCTGAATATATTCAGGAAAAAACGCATACGCCCTTTTTGGCCAACCAAGCAACCTGGAAAGGCAAATCAGCGCTACAAAGAAGTCTCGCTTCCTATCGGTCAAAAGGGCCGTGCTGATAAAAGTGTCAAAACCAGAAATGCAGGACAGGCCATTGAGAAATGGGAGCCTTGCTACGCTGCTGGGCGGGATGCAAGTTGCCAACAGCCACTCTGGAGAAATGTCCGGTGTGTCCTGAAACATCTAAAAAACACAGCCTAGAGAGCATAGGGCACTTCCACTCATGGGTGTATAAATTGGGAAAACTAAAAATCAGCAAGACACAGGCACCCCAAAGTTTAGGGCTGCTCTCTTGACAAGAACCTCCACTTCATTACACCTTAAATATCCCAGGAAATAGAAAAATGGATAAAGAAGTTGTGGTCCTTATGTACAATGAAATATCACTCAGCCATGAAATTAATGTCCTCAGGCTAGTAGCAGCATGATGAGTGGATTTAGGTATGGCAATTCTAAGTGAAATAAGTCACACAGAAAAAGACACTTATCATAAGATATCACTTCTAGAGGGAATGTAAAAACCATTACACTTGAACTGAATTACAAAACAGAAAAAACTGACACATTTAGAAAACACAGTATGGCTGCTTAACGGGAAAGGTGAGGTGGGGTGATGCATAAAACAAGGGTTTCAAATTAGCTCAGATACCGTTCCTTAAACCCAATATGTAATAGACAAGACCTACTCCTTGCTCAGTGAACTGGACACAACACCCCCTATTCAGCGCACAAGTATATATCTGACTAGTAAGAATTTTAAAACTTATGTATTGATATCTCTCTGTAAGTGAGTCAAGTGGGTGTAAAGCGGCATAAACACAGCAGTGAAAAGCAGCTAAACCCCATTATAAAAATCAATTACTTTTAAAAACCCATGAAACAAAGACAGTGAAAGAGAGAGAAATCCTTACACAATTCATTCAGGGGCTGTGATGCAACCTGGATTGACCATATCTAGACCCACAGCTCAATGAGACATAAGGGTGGACACTCTTGGGGCTGAGAGGTTTGGTGAGGTTGGGTGAGCAAACACAGACCTTTAAAGAAATACTGCGTGGTACCCATCCCATGGGTCCCAAATCTCCAGGTTCAAGGGCATCTTCCTACATCGAAAACGTGCATGAGAAACCCAGAAGATGGAACACCGTGTGATCGGGAAAGTTTTCTAAAACGCACCTCATTTCTAATCTCCTTGTGCTCGGTTTCGCCATTCCAGCCGCTTTACTAGCAATCTCCCTACATGGAGCATCAGCACCTTTAACCTCCTGTTCCGTACAGGTGGCAATTTGTCCTGAGGATGAACGGGAAGAAGGGGGACCAATGAGAGAGTAGCTCTAGGTGTTGGGACAGGCACAGGTCACTCTATTTTCCCATCAGGAAAAAGAATTAACCACAGGCTCAGCCTGGCCCCCGCAACCAGAATAGTGCCTGAAGCAATCCTGCGCTTTTGCGGCCAGCTCCCAAAAAAGCGAGTTGAAAAATGGAGCTCAGGGGCACTGCAATTCTAAAACCTGCAAAGATGTAAATGATAACTCTCGTCCACAAATAAATTGAGGGAAGGCAACGAAGAGGATTTGAAAGCAAGGCAGAATTGCAGGAAACAGATTTCAGGAGGTAGATTCGAATCGCCTTTAAAGCACATGAAAAGCGGCAAAACGTCGACAGTGATGCCCTTGGCCAAAAAGGGCGTATGCGTTTTTTCCTGAATATATTCAGGAAAAAACGCATACGCCCTTTTTGGCCAACCAAGCAACCTGGAAAGGCAAATCAGCGCTACAAAGAAGTCTCGCTTCCCATTGGTCAAAAGGGCCGTGCTGAAAAAAGTGTCAAAACCAGAAATGCAGGACAGGCCATTGAGAAATGGGAGCCTTGCTACGCTGATGGGCGGGATGTAAGTTGCCAACAGCCACTCTGGAGAAGTGTATGGTGTGTCCTGAAACATCTAAAAAACACAGCCTAGAGAGCATAGGGCACTTCCACTCATGGGTGTATAAATTGGGAAAACTAAAAATCAGCAAGACACAGGCACCCCAAAGTTTAGGGCTGCTCTCTTGACAAGAACCTCCACTTCATTACACCTTAAATATCCCAGGAAAGAGAAAAATGGATAAAGAAGTTGTGGTCCTTATGTACAATGGAATATCACTGAGCCATGAAATTAATGTCCTCAGGCTAGTAGCAGCATGATGAGTGGATTTAGGTATGGCAATTCTAAGTGAAATAAGTCACACAGAAAAAGACACTTATCATAAGATATCACTTCTAGAGGGAATGTAAAAACCATTACACTTGAACTGAATTACAAAACAGAACAGACTCACACATTTAGAAAACACACTATGGCTGCTTAACGGGAAAGGTGAGGTGGGGTGATGCATAAAACAAGGGTTTCAAATTAGCTCAGATACCGTTCCTTAAACCCAAAATATAATAGACAAGACCTACTCCTTGCTCAGTGAACTGGACTCAACACCTCCTATTTAGCGCACAAGTATATATCTGACTAGTAAGAATTTTAAAACTTATGTATTGATATCTCTCTGTAAGTGAGTCAAGTGGGTGTAAAGCGGCATAAACACAGCAGTGAAAAGCAGCTAAACCCCATTATAAAAATAAATTACTTTTAAAAACCCATGAAACAAAGACAGTGAAAGAGAGAGAAATTCTTACACAATTCATTCAGGGGCTGTGATGCAACCTGGATTGACCATATCTAGACCCACAGCTGGATGAGACATAAGGGTGGACACTCTTGGGTCTGAGAGGTTTGGTGAGGTTGGGTGAGCAAACACAGACCCTTTAAAGAAATACTGCGTGGTACCCATCGCATGGGTCCCAAATCTCCAGGTTCAAGGGCATCTTCCTACATCGAAAACATGCATGAGAAACCCAGAAGATGGTACACCGTGTGATCGGGAAAGGTTTCTAAAACGCACCTCATTTCTAAACTCCTTGTGCTCGGTTTCGCCATTTCAGCCGCTTTACTAGCAATCTCCCTACTTGGAGCATCAGCAACTTTAACCTCCTGATCCGTACAGGAGGCAATTTTTCCTGAGGATGAACGGGAAGAAGGTGGACCAATGAGAGAGTAGCTCTAGGTGTTGGGACAGGCACAGGTCACTCTATTTTCCCATCAGGAAGAATAATTAACCACAGGCTCAGCCTGGCCCCCACAACCAGAATAGGGCCTGAAGCAATCCTTTGCTTTTGCGGCCAGCTCCCAAAAAAGCGAGTTGAAAAATGGAGTTCAGGGGCACTGCAATTCTCCAACCTGCAGAGTAATAAATGATAACTCTCGTCCACAAATAAATTGAGGGAAGGCAACGAAGAGGATTTGAAAGCAAGGCAGAATTGCAGGAAACAGATTTCAGGAGGTAGATTCGAATCGCCTTTAAAGAACATGAAAAGCGGCAAAACGTCGACAGTGATGCCCTTGGCCAAAAAGGGCGTATGCGTTTTTTCCTGTATATATTCAGGAAAAAACGCATACGCCCATTTTGGCCAACCAAGCAACCTGGAAAGGCAAATCAGCGCTACAAAGAAGTCTCGCTTCCCATTGGTCAAAAGGGCCATGCTGAAAAAAGTGTCAAAACCAGACATGCAGGACAGGCCATTGAGAAATGGGAGCCTTTCTACGCTGATGGGCGGGATGTAAGTTGCCAACAGCCACTCTGGAGAAGTGTACGGTGTGTCCTGAAACATCTAAAAAACACAGCCTAGAGAGCATAGGGCACTTCCACTCATGGGTGTACAAATTGGGAAAATTAAAAATCAGCAAGACACAGGCACCCCAAAGTTTAGGGCTGCTCTCTTGGCAAGAACCTCCACTTCATTACACCTTAAATATCCCAGGAAAGAGAAAAATGGATAAAGAAGTAGTGGTCCTTATGTACAATGGAATATCACTCAGCCATGAAATCAATGTCATAAGGGTAGTAGCAGCATGATGAGTGGATTTAGGTACGGCGATTCTAAGTGAAATAAGTCACAAAGAAAAAGACACTTATCATAAGATATCACTTCTAGAGGGAATGTAAAAACCGTTAAACTTGAACTGAATTACAAAACAGAACAGACTCACACATTTAGAAAAAACACTATGGCTGCTTAACGGGAAAGGTGAGGTGGGGTGATGCATAAAACAAGGGTTTCAAATTAGCTCAGATACCGTTCCATAAACCCAATATGTAATAGACAAGACCTACTCCTTGCTCAGTGAACTGGACTCAACACCCCCTATTCACTGCACAAGAATATATCTGACTAATAAGAATTTTCAAACCTATGTATTGATATCTCTCTGTAAGTGAGTCAAGTGGGTGTAAAGCGGCATAAACACAGCAGTGAAAAGCAGCTAAACCCCATTATAAACATAAATTACTTTTAAAAACCCATGAAACAAAGACAGTGAAAGAGAGAGAAATTCTTACACAATTCATTCAGGGGCTGTGATGCAACCTGGATTGACCATATCTAGACCCACAGCTGGATGAGACATAAGGGTGGACACACTTGGGGCTGAGAGGTTTGGTGAGGTTGGGTGAGCAAACACAGATCCTTTAAAGAAATACTGCGTGGACCCATCCCATGGGTCCCAAATCTCCAGGTTCAAGGGCATCTTCCTACATCGAAAACATGCATGAGAAACCCAGAAGATGGTACACCGTGTGATCGGGAAAGGTTTCTAAAACGCACCTCATTTCTCATCTCCTTGTGCTCGGTTTCGCCATTCCAGCCGCTTTACTAGCAATCTCCCTACTTGGAGCATCAGCACCTTTAACCTCCTGTTCCGTACAGGTGGCAATTTGTCCTGAGGATGAACGGGAAGAAGGGGGACCAATGAGAGAGTAGCTCTAGGTGTTGGGACAGGCACAGGTCACTCTATTTTCCCATCAGGAATAAGAATTAACCACAGGCTCAGCCTGGCCCCCGCAACCAGAATAGGGCCTGAAGCAATCCTGCGCTTTTGCGGCCAGCTCCCAAAAAAGCGAGTTGAAAAATGGAGCTCAGGGGCACTGCAATTCTCAAACCTGCAGAGATGTAAATGATAACTCTCGTCCACAAATAAATTGAGGGAAGGCATCGAAGAGGATTTGAAAGCAAGGCAGAATTGCAGCAAACCGATTTCAGGAGGTAGATTCGAATCGCCTTTAAAGCACATGAAAAGCGGCAAAACGTCGACAGTGATGCCCTTGGCCAAAAAGGGCGTATGCGTTTTTTCCTGAATATATTCAGGAAAAAACGCATACGCCCTTTTTGGCCAACCAAGCAACCTGGAAAGGCAAATCAGCGCTACAAAGAAGTCTCGCTTCCTATCGGTCAAAAGGGCCGTGCTGATAAAAGTGTCAAAACCAGAAATGCAGGACAGGCCATTGAGAAATGGGAGCCTTGCTACGCTGCTGGGCGGGATGCAAGTTGCCAACAGCCACTCTGGAGAAATGTCCGGTGTGTCCTGAAACATCTAAAAAACACAGCCTAGAGAGCATAGGGCACTTCCACTCATGGGTGTATAAATTGGGAAAACTAAAAATCAGCAAGACACAGGCACCCCAAAGTTTAGGGCTGCTCTCTTGACAAGAACCTCCACTTCATTACACCTTAAATATCCCAGGAAATAGAAAAATGGATAAAGAAGTTGTGGTCCTTATGTACAATGAAATATCACTCAGCCATGAAATTAATGTCCTCAGGCTAGTAGCAGCATGATGAGTGGATTTAGGTATGGCAATTCTAAGTGAAATAAGTCACACAGAAAAAGACACTTATCATAAGATATCACTTCTAGAGGGAATGTAAAAACCATTACACTTGAACTGAATTACAAAACAGAAAAAACTGACACATTTAGAAAACACAGTATGGCTGCTTAACGGGAAAGGTGAGGTGGGGTGATGCATAAAACAAGGGTTTCAAATTAGCTCAGATACCGTTCCTTAAACCCAATATGTAATAGACAAGACCTACTCCTTGCTCAGTGAACTGGACACAACACCCCCTATTCAGCGCACAAGTATATATCTGACTAGTAAGAATTTTAAAACTTATGTATTGATATCTCTCTGTAAGTGAGTCAAGTGGGTGTAAAGCGGCATAAACACAGCAGTGAAAAGCAGCTAAACCCCATTATAAAAATCAATTACTTTTAAAAACCCATGAAACAAAGACAGTGAAAGAGAGAGAAATCCTTACACAATTCATTCAGGGGCTGTGATGCAACCTGGATTGACCATATCTAGACCCACAGCTCAATGAGACATAAGGGTGGACACTCTTGGGGCTGAGAGGTTTGGTGAGGTTGGGTGAGCAAACACAGACCTTTAAAGAAATACTGCGTGGTACCCATCCCATGGGTCCCAAATCTCCAGGTTCAAGGGCATCTTCCTACATCGAAAACGTGCATGAGAAACCCAGAAGATGGAACACCGTGTGATCGGGAAAGTTTTCTAAAACGCACCTCATTTCTAATCTCCTTGTGCTCGGTTTCGCCATTCCAGCCGCTTTACTAGCAATCTCCCTACATGGAGCATCAGCACCTTTAACCTCCTGTTCCGTACAGGTGGCAATTTGTCCTGAGGATGAACGGGAAGAAGGGGGACCAATGAGAGAGTAGCTCTAGGTGTTGGGACAGGCAAAGGTCACTCTATTTTCCCATCAGGAATAAGAATTAACCACAGGCTCAGCCTGGCCCCCGCAACCAGAATAGGGCCTGAAGCAATCCTGCGCTTTTGCGGCCAGCTCCCAAAAAAGCGAGTTGAAAAATGGAGCTCAGGGGCACTGCAATTCTCAAACCTGCAGAGATGTAAATGATAACTCTCGTCCACAAATAAATTGAGGGAAGGCATCGAAGAGGATTTGAAAGCAAGGCAGAATTGCAGCAAACCGATTTCAGGAGGTAGATTCGAATCGCCTTTAAAGCACATGAAAAGCGGCAAAACGTCGACAGTGATGCCCTTGGCCAAAAAGGGCGTATGCGTTTTTTCCTGAATATATTCAGGAAAAAACGCATACGCCCTTTTTGGCCAACCAAGCAACCTGGAAAGGCAAATCAGCGCTACAAAGAAGTCTCGCTTCCTATCGGTCAAAAGGGCCGTGCTGATAAAAGTGTCAAAACCAGAAATGCAGGACAGGCCATTGAGAAATGGGAGCCTTGCTACGCTGCTGGGCGGGATGCAAGTTGCCAACAGCCACTCTGGAGAAATGTCCGGTGTGTCCTGAAACATCTAAAAAACACAGCCTAGAGAGCATAGGGCACTTCCACTCATGGGTGTATAAATTGGGAAAACTAAAAATCAGCAAGACACAGGCACCCCAAAGTTTAGGGCTGCTCTCTTGACAAGAACCTCCACTTCATTACACCTTAAATATCCCAGGAAATAGAAAAATGGATAAAGAAGTTGTGGTCCTTATGTACAATGAAATATCACTCAGCCATGAAATTAATGTCCTCAGGCTAGTAGCAGCATGATGAGTGGATTTAGGTATGGCAATTCTAAGTGAAATAAGTCACACAGAAAAAGACACTTATCATAAGATATCACTTCTAGAGGGAATGTAAAAACCATTACACTTGAACTGAATTACAAAACAGAAAAAACTGACACATTTAGAAAACACAGTATGGCTGCTTAACGGGAAAGGTGAGGTGGGGTGATGCATAAAACAAGGGTTTCAAATTAGCTCAGATACCGTTCCTTAAACCCAATATGTAATAGACAAGACCTACTCCTTGCTCAGTGAACTGGACACAACACCCCCTATTCAGCGCACAAGTATATATCTGACTAGTAAGAATTTTAAAACTTATGTATTGATATCTCTCTGTAAGTGAGTCAAGTGGGTGTAAAGCGGCATAAACACAGCAGTGAAAAGCAGCTAAACCCCATTATAAAAATCAATTACTTTTAAAAACCCATGAAACAAAGACAGTGAAAGAGAGAGAAATCCTTACACAATTCATTCAGGGGCTGTGATGCAACCTGGATTGACCATATCTAGACCCACAGCTCAATGAGACATAAGGGTGGACACTCTTGGGGCTGAGAGGTTTGGTGAGGTTGGGTGAGCAAACACAGACCTTTAAAGAAATACTGCGTGGTACCCATCCCATGGGTCCCAAATCTCCAGGTTCAAGGGCATCTTCCTACATCGAAAACGTGCATGAGAAACCCAGAAGATGGAACACCGTGTGATCGGGAAAGTTTTCTAAAACGCACCTCATTTCTAATCTCCTTGTGCTCGGTTTCGCCATTCCAGCCGCTTTACTAGCAATCTCCCTACATGGAGCATCAGCACCTTTAACCTCCTGTTCCGTACAGGTGGCAATTTGTCCTGAGGATGAACGGGAAGAAGGGGGACCAATGAGAGAGTAGCTCTAGGTGTTGGGACAGGCAAAGGTCACTCTATTTTCCCATCAGGAATAAGAATTAACCACAGGCTCAGCCTGGCCCCCGCAACCAGAATAGGGCCTGAAGCAATCCTGCGCTTTTGCGGCCAGCTCCCAAAAAAGCGAGTTGAAAAATGGAGCTCAGGGGCACTGCAATTCTCAAACCTGCAGAGATGTAAATGATAACTCTCGTCCACAAATAAATTGAGGGAAGGCATCGAAGAGGATTTGAAAGCAAGGCAGAATTGCAGCAAACCGATTTCAGGAGGTAGATTCGAATCGCCTTTAAAGCACATGAAAAGCGGCAAAACGTCGACAGTGATGCCCTTGGCCAAAAAGGGCGTATGCGTTTTTTCCTGAATATATTCAGGAAAAAACGCATACGCCCTTTTTGGCCAACCAAGCAACCTGGAAAGGCAAATCAGCGCTACAAAGAAGTCTCGCTTCCTATCGGTCAAAAGGGCCGTGCTGATAAAAGTGTCAAAACCAGAAATGCAGGACAGGCCATTGAGAAATGGGAGCCTTGCTACGCTGCTGGGCGGGATGCAAGTTGCCAACAGCCACTCTGGAGAAATGTCCGGTGTGTCCTGAAACATCTAAAAAACACAGCCTAGAGAGCATAGGGCACTTCCACTCATGGGTGTATAAATTGGGAAAACTAAAAATCAGCAAGACACAGGCACCCCAAAGTTTAGGGCTGCTCTCTTGACAAGAACCTCCACTTCATTACACCTTAAATATCCCAGGAAATAGAAAAATGGATAAAGAAGTTGTGGTCCTTATGTACAATGAAATATCACTCAGCCATGAAATTAATGTCCTCAGGCTAGTAGCAGCATGATGAGTGGATTTAGGTATGGCAATTCTAAGTGAAATAAGTCACACAGAAAAAGACACTTATCATAAGATATCACTTCTAGAGGGAATGTAAAAACCATTACACTTGAACTGAATTACAAAACAGAAAAAACTGACACATTTAGAAAACACAGTATGGCTGCTTAACGGGAAAGGTGAGGTGGGGTGATGCATAAAACAAGGGTTTCAAATTAGCTCAGATACCGTTCCTTAAACCCAATATGTAATAGACAAGACCTACTCCTTGCTCAGTGAACTGGACACAACACCCCCTATTCAGCGCACAAGTATATATCTGACTAGTAAGAATTTTAAAACTTATGTATTGATATCTCTCTGTAAGTGAGTCAAGTGGGTGTAAAGCGGCATAAACACAGCAGTGAAAAGCAGCTAAACCCCATTATAAAAATCAATTACTTTTAAAAACCCATGAAACAAAGACAGTGAAAGAGAGAGAAATCCTTACACAATTCATTCAGGGGCTGTGATGCAACCTGGATTGACCATATCTAGACCCACAGCTCAATGAGACATAAGGGTGGACACTCTTGGGGCTGAGAGGTTTGGTGAGGTTGGGTGAGCAAACACAGACCTTTAAAGAAATACTGCGTGGTACCCATCCCATGGGTCCCAAATCTCCAGGTTCAAGGGCATCTTCCTACATCGAAAACGTGCATGAGAAACCCAGAAGATGGAACACCGTGTGATCGGGAAAGTTTTCTAAAACGCACCTCATTTCTAATCTCCTTGTGCTCGGTTTCGCCATTCCAGCCGCTTTACTAGCAATCTCCCTACATGGAGCATCAGCACCTTTAACCTCCTGTTCCGTACAGGTGGCAATTTGTCCTGAGGATGAACGGGAAGAAGGGGGACCAATGAGAGAGTAGCTCTAGGTGTTGGGACAGGCAAAGGTCACTCTATTTTCCCATCAGGAATAAGAATTAACCACAGGCTCAGCCTGGCCCCCGCAACCAGAATAGGGCCTGAAGCAATCCTGCGCTTTTGCGGCCAGCTCCCAAAAAAGCGAGTTGAAAAATGGAGCTCAGGGGCACTGCAATTCTCAAACCTGCAGAGATGTAAATGATAACTCTCGTCCACAAATAAATTGAGGGAAGGCATCGAAGAGGATTTGAAAGCAAGGCAGAATTGCAGCAAACCGATTTCAGGAGGTAGATTCGAATCACCTTTAAAGCACATGAAAAGCGGCAAAACGTCGACAGTGATGCCCTTGGCCAAAAAGGGCGTATGCGTTTTTTCCTGAATATATTCAGGAAAAAACGCATACGCCCTTTTTGGCCAACCAAGCAACCTGGAAAGGCAAATCAGCGCTACAAAGAAGTCTCGCTTCCTATCGGTCAAAAGGGCCGTGCTGATAAAAGTGTCAAAACCAGAAATGCAGGACAGGCCATTGAGAAATGGGAGCCTTGCTACGCTGCTGGGCGGGATGCAAGTTGCCAACAGCCACTCTGGAGAAATGTCCGGTGTGTCCTGAAACATCTAAAAAACACAGCCTAGAGAGCATAGGGCACTTCCACTCATGGGTGTATAAATTGGGAAAACTAAAAATCAGCAAGACACAGGCACCCCAAAGTTTAGGGCTGCTCTCTTGACAAGAACCTCCACTTCATTACACCTTAAATATCCCAGGAAATAGAAAAATGGATAAAGAAGTTGTGGTCCTTATGTACAATGAAATATCACTCAGCCATGAAATTAATGTCCTCAGGCTAGTAGCAGCATGATGAGTGGATTTAGGTATGGCAATTCTAAGTGAAATAAGTCACACAGAAAAAGACACTTATCATAAGATATCACTTCTAGAGGGAATGTAAAAACCATTACACTTGAACTGAATTACAAAACAGAAAAAACTGACACATTTAGAAAACACAGTATGGCTGCTTAACGGGAAAGGTGAGGTGGGGTGATGCATAAAACAAGGGTTTCAAATTAGCTCAGATACCGTTCCTTAAACCCAATATGTAATAGACAAGACCTACTCCTTGCTCAGTGAACTGGACACAACACCCCCTATTCAGCGCACAAGTATATATCTGACTAGTAAGAATTTTAAAACTTATGTATTGATATCTCTCTGTAAGTGAGTCAAGTGGGTGTAAAGCGGCATAAACACAGCAGTGAAAAGCAGCTAAACCCCATTATAAAAATCAATTACTTTTAAAAACCCATGAAACAAAGACAGTGAAAGAGAGAGAAATCCTTACACAATTCATTCAGGGGCTGTGATGCAACCTGGATTGACCATCTCTAGACCCACAGCTGGATGAGACATAAGGGTGGACACTCTTGGGGCTGAGAGGTTTGGTGAGGCTGGGTGAGCAAACACAGACCCTTTAAAGAAATACTGCGTGGTACCCATCCCATGGGTCCCAAATCTCCAGGTTCAAGGGCATCTTCCTACAACGAAAACATGCATGAGAAACCCAGAAGATGGTACACCGTGTGATCGGGAAAGGTTTCTAAAACGCACCTCATTTCTAATCTCCTTGTGCTCGGTTTCGCCATTCCAGCCGCTTTACTCGCAATCTCCCTACTTGGAGCATCAGCAACTTTAACCTCCTGTTCCGTACAGGTGGCAATTTGTCCTGAGGATGAACGGGAAGAAGGGGGACCAATGAGAGAGTAGCTCAAGGTGTTGGGACAGGCACAGGTCACTCTATTTTCCCATCAGGAAAAAGAATTAACCACAGGCTCAGCCTGGCCCCCGCAACCAGAATAGTGCCTGAAGCAATCCTGCGCTTTTGCGGCCAGCTCCCAAAAAAGCGAGTTGAAAAATGGAGCTCAGGGGCACTGCAATTCTAAAACCTGCAAAGATGTAAATGATAACTCTCGTCCACAAATAAATTGAGGGAAGGCAACGAAGAGGATTTGAAAGCAAGGCAGAATTGCAGGAAACAGATTTCAGGAGGTAGATTCGAATCGCCTTTAAAGCACATGAAAAGCGGCAAAACGTCGACAGTGATGCCCTTGGCCAAAAAGGGCGTATGCGTTTTTTCCTGAATATATTCAGGAAAAAACGCATACGCCCTTTTTGGCCAACCAAGCAACCTGGAAAGGCAAATCAGCGCTACAAAGAAGTCTCGCTTCCCATTGGTCAAAAGGGCCGTGCTGAAAAAAGTGTCAAAACCAGAAATGCAGGACAGGCCATTGAGAAATGGGAGCCTTGCTACGCTGATGGGCGGGATGTAAGTTGCCAACAGCCACTCTGGAGAAGTGTATGGTGTGTCCTGAAACATCTAAAAAACACAGCCTAGAGAGCATAGGGCACTTCCACTCATGGGTGTATAAATTGGGAAAACTAAAAATCAGCAAGACACAGGCACCCCAAAGTTTAGGGCTGCTCTCTTGACAAGAACCTCCACTTCATTACACCTTAAATATCCCAGGAAAGAGAAAAATGGATAAAGAAGTTGTAGTCCTTATGTACAATGGAATATCACTCAGCCATGAAATCAATGTGTCAGGCTAGTAGCAGCATGATGAGTGGATTTAGGTACGGCAATTCGAAGTGAAATAAGTCACACAGAAAAAGACACTTATCATAAGATATCACTTCTAGAGGGAATGTAAAAACCGTTACACTTTAACTGAATTACAAAACAGAACAGACTCACACATTTAGAAAACACACTATGGCTGCTTAACGGGAAAGGTGAGGTGGGGTGATGCATAAAACAAGGGTTTCAAATTAGCTCAGATACCGTTCCTTAAACCCAAAATGTAATAGACAAGACCTACTCCTTGCTCAGTGAACTGGACTCAACACCTCCTATTCAGCGCACAAGTATATATCTGACTAGTAAGAATTTTAAAACTTATGTATTGATATCTCTCTGTAAGTGAGTCAAGTGGGTGTAAAGCGGCATAAACACAGCAGTGAAAAGCAGCTAAACCCCATTATAAAAATCAATTACTTTTAAAAACCCATGAAACAAAGACAGTGAAAGAGAGAGAAATTCTTACACAATTCATTCAGGGGCTGTGATGCAACCTGGATTGACCATATCTAGACCCACAGCTGGATGAGACATAAGGGTGGACACTCTTGGGTCTGAGAGGTTTGGTGAGGTTGGGTGAGCAAACACAGACCCTTTAAAGAAATACTGCGTGGTACCCATCGCATGGGTCCCAAATCTCCAGGTTCAAGGGCATCTTCCTACATCGAAAACATGCATGAGAAACCCAGAAGATGGTACACCGTGTGATCGGGAAAGGTTTCTAAAACGCACCTCATTTCTAATCTCCTTGTGCTCGGTTTCGCCATTTCAGCCGCTTTACTAGCAATCTCCCTACTTGGAGCATCAGCAACTTTAACCTCCTGATCCGTACAGGAGGCAATTTTTCCTGAGGATGAACGGGAAGAAGGGGGACCAATGAGAGAGTAGCTCTAGGTGTTGGGACAGGCACAGGTCACTCTATTTTCCCATCAGGAAGAAGAATTAACCACAGGCTCAGCCTGGCCCACACAACCAGAATAGGGCCTGAAGCAATCCTGCGCTTTTGCGGCCAGCTCCCAAAAAAGCGAGTTGAAAAATGGAGTTCAGGGGCACTGCAATTCTCCAACCTTCAGAGTAATAAATGATAACTCTCGTCCCCAAATAAATTGAGGGAAGGCAACGAAGAGGATTTGAAAGCAAGGCAGAATTGCAGGAAACAGATTTCAGGAGGTAGATTCGAATCGCCTTTAAAGCACATGAAAAGCGGCAAAACGTCGACAGTGATGCCCTTGGCCAAAAAGGGCGTATGCGTTTTTTCCTGAATATATTCAGGAAAAAACGCATACGCCCTTTTTGGCCAACCAAGCAACCTGGAAAGGCAAATCAGCGCTACAAAGAAGTCTCGCTTCCCATTGGTCAAAAGGGCCGTGCTGAAAAAAGTGTCAAAACCAGAAATGCAGGACAGGCCATTGAGAAATGGGAGCCTTGCTACGCTGATGGGCGGGATGTAAGTTGCCAACAGCCACTCTGGAGAAGTGTATGGTGTGTCCTGAAACATCTAAAAAACACAGCCTAGAGAGCATAGGGCACTTCCACTCATGGGTGTATAAATTGGGAAAACTAAAAATCAGCAAGACACAGGCACCCCAAAGTTTAGGGCTGCTCTCTTGACAAGAACCTCCACTTCATTACACCTTAAATATCCCAGGAAAGAGAAAAATGGATAAAGAAGTTGTGGTCCTTATGTACAATGGAATATCACTGAGCCATGAAATTAATGTCCTCAGGCTAGTAGCAGCATGATGAGTGGATTTAGGTATGGCAATTCTAAGTGAAATAAGTCACACAGAAAAAGACACTTATCATAAGATATCACTTCTAGAGGGAATGTAAAAACCATTACACTTGAACTGAATTACAAAACAGAACAGACTCACACATTTAGAAAACACACTATGGCTGCTTAACGGGAAAGGTGAGGTGGGGTGATGCATAAAACAAGGGTTTCAAATTAGCTCAGATACCGTTCCTTAAACCCAAAATATAATAGACAAGACCTACTCCTTGCTCAGTGAACTGGACTCAACACCTCCTATTTAGCGCACAAGTATATATCTGACTAGTAAGAATTTTAAAACTTATGTATTGATATCTCTCTGTAAGTGAGTCAAGTGGGTGTAAAGCGGCATAAACACAGCAGTGAAAAGCAGCTAAACCCCATTATAAAAATAAATTACTTTTAAAAACCCATGAAACAAAGACAGTGAAAGAGAGAGAAATTCTTACACAATTCATTCAGGGGCTGTGATGCAACCTGGATTGACCATATCTAGACCCACAGCTGGATGAGACATAAGGGTGGACACTCTTGGGTCTGAGAGGTTTGGTGAGGTTGGGTGAGCAAACACAGACCCTTTAAAGAAATACTGCGTGGTACCCATCGCATGGGTCCCAAATCTCCAGGTTCAAGGGCATCTTCCTACATCGAAAACATGCATGAGAAACCCAGAAGATGGTACACCGTGTGATCGGGAAAGGTTTCTAAAACGCACCTCATTTCTAAACTCCTTGTGCTCGGTTTCGCCATTTCAGCCGCTTTACTAGCAATCTCCCTACTTGGAGCATCAGCAACTTTAACCTCCTGATCCGTACAGGAGGCAATTTTTCCTGAGGATGAACGGGAAGAAGGTGGACCAATGAGAGAGTAGCTCTAGGTGTTGGGACAGGCACAGGTCACTCTATTTTCCCATCAGGAAGAATAATTAACCACAGGCTCAGCCTGGCCCCCACAACCAGAATAGGGCCTGAAGCAATCCTTTGCTTTTGCGGCCAGCTCCCAAAAAAGCGAGTTGAAAAATGGAGTTCAGGGGCACTGCAATTCTCCAACCTGCAGAGTAATAAATGATAACTCTCGTCCACAAATAAATTGAGGGAAGGCAACGAAGAGGATTTGAAAGCAAGGCAGAATTGCAGGAAACAGATTTCAGGAGGTAGATTCGAATCGCCTTTAAAGAACATGAAAAGCGGCAAAACGTCGACAGTGATGCCCTTGGCCAAAAAGGGCGTATGCGTTTTTTCCTGAATATATTCAGGAAAAAACGCATACGCCCATTTTGGCCAACCAAGCAACCTGGAAAGGCAAATCAGCGCTACAAAGAAGTCTCGCTTCCCATTGGTCAAAAGGGCCATGCTGAAAAAAGTGTCAAAACCAGACATGCAGGACAGGCCATTGAGAAATGGGAGCCTTTCTACGCTGATGGGCGGGATGTAAGTTGCCAACAGCCACTCTGGAGAAGTGTACGGTGTGTCCTGAAACATCTAAAAAACACAGCCTAGAGAGCATAGGGCACTTCCACTCATGGGTGTACAAATTGGGAAAATTAAAAATCAGCAAGACACAGGCACCCCAAAGTTTAGGGCTGCTCTCTTGACAAGAACCTCCACTTCATTAAACCTTAAATATCCCAGGAAAGAGAAAAATGGATAAAGAAGTTGTAGTCCTTATGTACAATGAAATATCACTCAGCCATGAAATCAATGTCCTCAGGCTAGTAGCAGCATGATGAGTGGATTTAGGTACGGCAATTCTAAGTGAAGTAAGTCACACAGAAAAAGACACTTATCATAAGATACCACTTCTAGATGGAATGGAAAAACCGTTACACTTGAACTGAATTACAAAACAGAACAAACTCACACATTTAGAAAATACACTATGGCTGCTTAACGGAAAAGGTGAGGTGGGGTGATGCATAAAACAAGGGTTTCAAATTAGCTCAGATACCGTTCCTTAAACCCAATATGTAATAGACAAGACCTACTCCTTGCTCAGTGAACTGGACACAACACCCCCTATTCAGCGCACAAGTATATATCTGACTAGTAAGAATTTTAAAACTTATGTATTGATATCTCTCTGTAAGTGAGTCAAGTGGGTGTAAAGCGGCATAAACACAGCAGTGAAAAGCAGCTAAACCCCATTATAAAAATCAATTACTTTTAAAAACCCATGAAACAAAGACAGTGAAAGAGAGAGAAATCCTTACACAATTCATTCAGGGGCTGTGATGCAACCTGGATTGACCATATCTAGACCCACAGCTGGATGAGACATAAGGGTGGACACTCTTGGGGCTGAGAGGTTTGGTGAGGCTGGGTGAGCAAACACAGACCCTTTAAAGAAATACTGCGTGGTACCCATCCCATGGGTCCCAAATCTCCAGGTTCAAGGGCATCTTCCTACAACGAAAACATGCATGAGAAACCCAGAAGATGGTACACCGTGTGATCGGGAAAGGTTTCTAAAACGCACCTCATTTCTAATCTCCTTGTGCTCGGTTTCGCCATTCCAGCCGCTTTACTCGCAATCTCCCTACTTGGAGCATCAGCAACTTTAACCTCCTGTTCCGTACAGGTGGCAATTTGTCCTGAGGATGAACGGGAAGAAGGGGGACCAATGAGAGAGTAGCTCAAGGTGTTGGGACAGGCACAGGTCACTCTATTTTCCCATCAGGAAAAAGAATTAACCACAGGCTCAGCCTGGCCCCCGCAACCAGAATAGTGCCTGAAGCAATCCTGCGCTTTTGCGGCCAGCTCCCAAAAAAGCGAGTTGAAAAATGGAGCTCAGGGGCACTGCAATTCTAAAACCTGCAAAGATGTAAATGATAACTCTCGTCCACAAATAAATTGAGGGAAGGCAACGAAGAGGATTTGAAAGCAAGGCAGAATTGCAGGAAACAGATTTCAGGAGGTAGATTCGAATCGCCTTTAAAGCACATGAAAAGCGGCAAAACGTCGACAGTGATGCCCTTGGCCAAAAAGGGCGTATGCGTTTTTTCCTGAATATATTCAGGAAAAAACGCATACGCCCTTTTTGGCCAACCAAGCAACCTGGAAAGGCAAATCAGCGCTACAAAGAAGTCTCGCTTCCCATTGGTCAAAAGGGCCGTGCTGAAAAAAGTGTCAAAACCAGAAATGCAGGACAGGCCATTGAGAAATGGGAGCCTTGCTACGCTGATGGGCGGGATGTAAGTTGCCAACAGCCACTCTGGAGAAGTGTATGGTGTGTCCTGAAACATCTAAAAAACACAGCCTAGAGAGCATAGGGCACTTCCACTCATGGGTGTATAAATTGGGAAAACTAAAAATCAGCAAGACACAGGCACCCCAAAGTTTAGGGCTGCTCTCTTGACAAGAACCTCCACTTCATTACACCTTAAATATCCCAGGAAAGAGAAAAATGGATAAAGAAGTTGTAGTCCTTATGTACAATGGAATATCACTCAGCCATGAAATCAATGTGTCAGGCTAGTAGCAGCATGATGAGTGGATTTAGGTACGGCAATTCGAAGTGAAATAAGTCACACAGAAAAAGACACTTATCATAAGATATCACTTCTAGAGGGAATGTAAAAACCGTTACACTTTAACTGAATTACAAAACAGAACAGACTCACACATTTAGAAAACACACTATGGCTGCTTAACGGGAAAGGTGAGGTGGGGTGATGCATAAAACAAGGGTTTCAAATTAGCTCAGATACCGTTCCTTAAACCCAAAATGTAATAGACAAGACCTACTCCTTGCTCAGTGAACTGGACTCAACACCTCCTATTCAGCGCACAAGTATATATCTGACTAGTAAGAATTTTAAAACTTATGTATTGATATCTCTCTGTAAGTGAGTCAAGTGGGTGTAAAGCGGCATAAACACAGCAGTGAAAAGCAGCTAAACCCCATTATAAAAATCAATTACTTTTAAAAACCCATGAAACAAAGACAGTGAAAGAGAGAGAAATTCTTACACAATTCATTCAGGGGCTGTGATGCAACCTGGATTGACCATATCTAGACCCACAGCTGGATGAGACATAAGGGTGGACACTCTTGGGTCTGAGAGGTTTGGTGAGGTTGGGTGAGCAAACACAGACCCTTTAAAGAAATACTGCGTGGTACCCATCGCATGGGTCCCAAATCTCCAGGTTCAAGGGCATCTTCCTACATCGAAAACATGCATGAGAAACCCAGAAGATGGTACACCGTGTGATCGGGAAAGGTTTCTAAAACGCACCTCATTTCTAATCTCCTTGTGCTCGGTTTCGCCATTTCAGCCGCTTTACTAGCAATCTCCCTACTTGGAGCATCAGCAACTTTAACCTCCTGATCCGTACAGGAGGCAATTTTTCCTGAGGATGAACGGGAAGAAGGGGGACCAATGAGAGAGTAGCTCTAGGTGTTGGGACAGGCACAGGTCACTCTATTTTCCCATCAGGAAGAAGAATTAACCACAGGCTCAGCCTGGCCCACACAACCAGAATAGGGCCTGAAGCAATCCTGCGCTTTTGCGGCCAGCTCCCAAAAAAGCGAGTTGAAAAATGGAGTTCAGGGGCACTGCAATTCTCCAACCTTCAGAGTAATAAATGATAACTCTCGTCCCCAAATAAATTGAGGGAAGGCAACGAAGAGGATTTGAAAGCAAGGCAGAATTGCAGGAAACAGATTTCAGGAGGTAGATTCGAATCGCCTTTAAAGCACATGAAAAGCGGCAAAACGTCGACAGTGATGCCCTTGGCCAAAAAGGGCGTATGCGTTTTTTCCTGAATATATTCAGGAAAAAACGCATACGCCCTTTTTGGCCAACCAAGCAACCTGGAAAGGCAAATCAGCGCTACAAAGAAGTCTCGCTTCCCATTGGTCAAAAGGGCCGTGCTGAAAAAAGTGTCAAAACCAGAAATGCAGGACAGGCCATTGAGAAATGGGAGCCTTGCTACGCTGATGGGCGGGATGTAAGTTGCCAACAGCCACTCTGGAGAAGTGTATGGTGTGTCCTGAAACATCTAAAAAACACAGCCTAGAGAGCATAGGGCACTTCCACTCATGGGTGTATAAATTGGGAAAACTAAAAATCAGCAAGACACAGGCACCCCAAAGTTTAGGGCTGCTCTCTTGACAAGAACCTCCACTTCATTACACCTTAAATATCCCAGGAAAGAGAAAAATGGATAAAGAAGTTGTGGTCCTTATGTACAATGGAATATCACTGAGCCATGAAATTAATGTCCTCAGGCTAGTAGCAGCATGATGAGTGGATTTAGGTATGGCAATTCTAAGTGAAATAAGTCACACAGAAAAAGACACTTATCATAAGATATCACTTCTAGAGGGAATGTAAAAACCATTACACTTGAACTGAATTACAAAACAGAACAGACTCACACATTTAGAAAACACACTATGGCTGCTTAACGGGAAAGGTGAGGTGGGGTGATGCATAAAACAAGGGTTTCAAATTAGCTCAGATACCGTTCCTTAAACCCAAAATATAATAGACAAGACCTACTCCTTGCTCAGTGAACTGGACTCAACACCTCCTATTTAGCGCACAAGTATATATCTGACTAGTAAGAATTTTAAAACTTATGTATTGATATCTCTCTGTAAGTGAGTCAAGTGGGTGTAAAGCGGCATAAACACAGCAGTGAAAAGCAGCTAAACCCCATTATAAAAATAAATTACTTTTAAAAACCCATGAAACAAAGACAGTGAAAGAGAGAGAAATTCTTACACAATTCATTCAGGGGCTGTGATGCAACCTGGATTGACCATATCTAGACCCACAGCTGGATGAGACATAAGGGTGGACACTCTTGGGTCTGAGAGGTTTGGTGAGGTTGGGTGAGCAAACACAGACCCTTTAAAGAAATACTGTGTGGTACCCATCGCATGGGTCCCAAATCTCCAGGTTCAAGGGCATCTTCCTACATCGAAAACATGCATGAGAAACCCAGAAGATGGTACACCGTGTGATCGGGAAAGGTTTCTAAAACGCACCTCATTTCTAAACTCCTTGTGCTCGGTTTCGCCATTTCAGCCGCTTTACTAGCAATCTCCCTACTTGGAGCATCAGCAACTTTAACCTCCTGATCCGTACAGGAGGCAATTTTTCCTGAGGATGAACGGGAAGAAGGTGGACCAATGAGAGAGTAGCTCTAGGTGTTGGGACAGGCACAGGTCACTCTATTTTCCCATCAGGAAGAATAATTAACCACAGGCTCAGCCTGGCCCCCACAACCAGAATAGGGCCTGAAGCAATCCTTTGCTTTTGCGGCCAGCTCCCAAAAAAGCGAGTTGAAAAATGGAGTTCAGGGGCACTGCAATTCTCCAACCTGCAGAGTAATAAATGATAACTCTCGTCCACAAATAAATTGAGGGAAGGCAACGAAGAGGATTTGAAAGCAAGGCAGAATTGCAGGAAACAGATTTCAGGAGGTAGATTCGAATCGCCTTTAAAGAACATGAAAAGCGGCAAAACGTCGACAGTGATGCCCTTGGCCAAAAAGGGCGTATGCGTTTTTTCCTGAATATATTCAGGAAAAAACGCATACGCCCATTTTGGCCAACCAAGCAACCTGGAAAGGCAAATCAGCGCTACAAAGAAGTCTCGCTTCCCATTGGTCAAAAGGGCCATGCTGAAAAAAGTGTCAAAACCAGACATGCAGGACAGGCCATTGAGAAATGGGAGCCTTTCTACGCTGATGGGCGGGATGTAAGTTGCCAACAGCCACTCTGGAGAAGTGTACGGTGTGTCCTGAAACATCTAAAAAACACAGCCTAGAGAGCATAGGGCACTTCCACTCATGGGTGTACAAATTGGGAAAATTAAAAATCAGCAAGACACAGGCACCCCAAAGTTTAGGGCTGCTCTCTTGACAAGAACCTCCACTTCATTAAACCTTAAATATCCCAGGAAAGAGAAAAATGGATAAAGAAGTTGTAGTCCTTATGTACAATGAAATATCACTCAGCCATGAAATCAATGTCCTCAGGCTAGTAGCAGCATGATGAGTGGATTTAGGTACGGCAATTCTAAGTGAAGTAAGTCACACAGAAAAAGACACTTATCATAAGATACCACTTCTAGATGGAATGGAAAAACCGTTACACTTGAACTGAATTACAAAACAGAACAAACTCACACATTTAGAAAATACACTATGGCTGCTTAACGGAAAAGGTGAGGTGGGGTGATGCATAAAACAAGGGTTTCAAATTAGCTCAGATACCGTTCCTTAAACCCAATATGTAATAGACAAGACCTACTCCTTGCTCAGTGAACTGGACTCAACACCTCCTATTCAGCGCACAAGTATATATCTGACTAGTAAGAATTTTAAAACTTATGTATTTATATCTCTCTGTAAGTGAGTCAAGTGGGTGTAAAGCGGCATAAACACAGCAGTGAAAAGCAGCTAAACCCCATTATAAAAATCAATTACTTTTAAAAACCCATGAAACAAAGACAGTGAAAGAGAGAGAAATTCTTACACAATTCATTCAGGGGCTGTGAAGCAACCTGGATTGACCATATCTAGACCCACAGCTGGATGAGACATAAGGGTGGACACTCTAGGGGCTGAGAGGTTTGGTGAGGTTGGGTGAGCAAACACAGACCCTTTAAAGAAATACTGCGTCGTACCCATCCCATGGGTCCCAAATCTCCAGGTTCAAGGGCATCTTCCTACATCAAAAACATGCATGAGAAACCCAGAAGATGGAACACCGTGTGATCGGGAAAGGTTGCTAAAACGCACCTCATTTCTAAACTCCTTGTGCTCGGTTTCACCATTCCAGCCGTTTTACTAGCAATCTCCCTACTTGGAGCATCAGCACCTTTAACCTCCTGTCCCGTACAGGTGGCAATTTGTCCTGAGGATGAACGGGAAGAAGGGGGACCAATGAGAGAGTAGCTCTAGGTGTTGGGACAGGCACAGGTCACTCTATTTTCCCATCACGAAGAAGAATTAACCACAGGCTCAGCCTGGCCCCCGCAACCATAATAGGGCTTGAAGGAATCCTGCGCTTTTGTAGTCAGCCCCCAAAAAAGCGAGTTGAAAAATGGAGCTCAGGGGCACTGCAATTCACAATCCTGCAGAGTAATAAATGATAACTCTCGTCCACAAATAAATTGAGGGAAGGCAACGAAGAGGATTTGA